>NW_021225748.1:0-4158 GCF_002162155.2 Triticum dicoccoides
CGGGAGTTGCATAATCTCATAGTCGGAGGAATATGTATTTGACATGAAGAAAGCAGTAGCAATAAAACTGAACGATCATTATGCTAAGCTAAAGGATGGGTCTTTTCCATCACATCATTCTCCTAATGATGTGATCCCGTTCATCAAATGAAAACACATGTCCATGGCTAGGAAACTTAACCATCTTTGATCAACGAGCTAGTTAAGTAGAGGCATACTAGGGACACGGTGTTTTGTCTATGTATTCACACATGTATCATGTTTCCAATTAATACAATTCTAGCATGAATAATAAACATTTATCATGAAATAAGGAAATATAAAATAACAACTTTCTCATTGCCTCTAGGGCATATGTCCTTTAGTCTCCCATTTGCACTAGAGTTAATAATCTAGTTTACATCGCCATGTGATTTAATACCTATAGTTCACATCTTTATGTGATTAACACCCATAGTTCACATCACCACGTGACCAACACCCAAAAGGTTTTAGTAGAGTCAATAATCTAGTTCACATTGCTATGTTATTAACACCCAAATAGTATTTAGGTCTGATCATGTTTTGCTTGTGAGAGAGGTTTAGTCCATGGGCCTGGCATATTCAGAGCCGTATGTATTTTGCAAATTTTCTATGTCTACAATGCTCTGCATGGAGCTACTCTAGCTAATTGCTCCCACTTTAAATATGTATCCAGATTGAGACTCGGAGTCATCCGGATCGGTGTAAAAGCTTGCATCGACGTAACTCTTTACGGTGAACTCTATATCACCTCCATAACCGAGAAATATTTCCTTAGTCCTCTTAGGTAACTAAGGATATTTTGACCGCTATCCAGTGATTCACTCCTGGATCATTATCGTACCCCCTTGCCAAACTCATAGCAAGGCACACAATTGGTCTGGTACATAGCATAACATACTTTATAGAACCTATGACTGAGACATAGGGAATGACTTTCATTCTCTTCCGATCTTCTGTTGTGGTCGGGCTTTGCGTCTTACTCAACTTTACACCATGTAATACAGGCAAGGACTCCTTCTTTGACTGATCCATTTTGAACTCTTTCAAAATCTTGTCAAGGTATGTACTCATTGATTTTTTTTATCAAGCATCTTGATCTATCTCTATAGATCTTGATGCCCAATATTTAAGAATCTTCACCGAGGTCTTTCTTTGAAAAACTCCTTTCAAACTCTCCTTTATGCTTTCCAGAAAATTCTACATCATTTTCGATCAACAATATTTCATTCACATATACTTATCAGAAAGGCTATAGTGCTCCCACTCACTTTCTTGTAAATATAGGCTTCACCGCAAGTCTGTATAAAAACTATATGCTTGGATCAACTCATCGCAGCGTATATTCCAACTCCGAGATGCTTGCACCAGTCCATAGATGTATCACTGGAGCTTGCACATTTTGTTAGCACCTTTAGGATTGACAAAACCTTCTGGTTGCATCATATATAACTCCTTCTTAATAAATCCATTAAGGAATGCAGTTTTGATGTCCATTTGCCAGATTTCATAAAATGTGGCAATTCCTAACATGATTCGGACAGACTTAAGCATCGATACGAATGAGAAAATCTCATCGTAGTCAACACCTTGAACTTGTCAAAAACCTTTTGCGACAATTCGAGCTTTGTAGATAGAAACACTACCATCACCGTCCGTCTTCCTCTTGAAGATGCATTTATTTTCTATGGCTTGCTGATCATCGAGCAAGTCAACCAAAGTCCACATTTTGTTATCATACACGGATCCTATCTCAGATTTTATGGCCTCAAGCCATTTCTCGGAATCTGGGCTCATCATAGCTCCTTCATGGTTTGTAGGTTCGTCATGGTCAAGTAACATGACCTCTAGAATAGGATTACCCTACCACTCTGATGCGGATCGTGCTATGTTTGATCTACGAGGTTCTGTAGCAACCTGATCTAACGTTTCATGATCTTTATCATTATCTTCCTCTCCGGTTGGTGTAGGCATCACGGGAACAGATTTCCTGGATGAGCTACTTTCAAATTGAGAGTAGGTACAATTACCTCATCAAGTTCTACTTCCCTCCCACTCACTTCTTTCGAGAGAAACTCCTTATCTAGAAAAGTTCCATTCGTGTCAACAAAGATCTTGCCTTCAGATCTGTGGTAGAAGGTGTACCCAGTTATTTCCTTAGGGTATCCTATGAAGACACACTTCTCCTAGTTGGGTTCAAGCTTATCAGGCTGAAGCCTTTTGACATAAGAATTGCATCCCCACACTTTAAGAAACGACAGCTTAGGTTTGTTGCCAAACCACAATTCATACGATGTCAGCTCAACAGATTTTAACGGTTCCCTGTTTAACGTGAATGCAACTGTCTCTAATGCATAACCCCAAAACAATAGTGGTAAATCGGTAAGAGACATCATATATCGCACCATATCTAATAAAGTGTGGTTACGACGTTTGGACACACCATTACGCTGTGGTGTTCCAGCTGGCGTGAGTTGTGAAACTATTCCACATTGTTTTAAATGAAAGCCAAACTCGTAACTCAAATATTCACCTCCACAATCAGATCACAGAAACTTTATTTTCTTGTTATGATGATTCTCCACTTCGCTCTGAAATTATTTGAACTTTTCAAATGTTTCAAACTTATGTTTCATTAAGTAGATATACCCATATCTGCTCAAATCATGTGTGAAGGTCAGAAAATAACGATACCCGCCATGAGCTTTAACATTCATCAGACCGCATACATCGATATGTATTATTTCCCATAAGTCATTAGCTTGCTCCATGGTTCCGGAGAACGGAGATTTAGTCATCTTGCCCATAAGGCATGATTCGCAAGTATTAAATGATTCATAATCAAGTGATTCCAAAAGTCCATCTGCATGGAGTTTCTTCATGCGCTTTACATCGATATGACCCAAACGGCAGTGCCACAAATAAGTTGCACTATCATTATCAACTTTCCATCTTTTGGCATCAATATTATGAATATGTTTATCACTACGATCGAGATTCAATAAACAATTAACTTTGTGTGTATGACGATAGAAGGTTTTATTCATGTAAACAGAATAATAATTATTCTCTATCTTAAATCAATAACCGTGTTGCAATAAACATGATCTAATCATATTCGTGCTCAATGCAAACACCACTAATCCTTAAAGTATGGGGAGTGTGCGATGATGATCATATCAATCTTGGAACCACTTCCAACACACATCGTCACTTCACCCTCAACTAGTCTTTATTGATTCTGCAACACCTGTTTCGACTTACTAATCCTAGTAATCGAACAAGCACCAAATACCAAGGGGCTACTACAAGCACTAGTAAGGTACACATCAATAATATGTATATCAAATATACCTTTGTTCACTTTGCCATCCTTCTTATCTGCCAAATATTTGGGGTAGTTCCGCTTCGAGTGACCATTTCCTTTGCAGTAGGAGCACTCAGTTTCAGGCTTAGGTCCAACTTTGGGCTTCTTCACGGGAGTGACAACTTGCTTGCCATTCTTATTGAAGTTCCCTTTCTTTCCCTTTGCCCTTTTCTTGAAACTAGTGGTCTTGTTTAATCATCAACACTTGATGCTTTTTCTTGATTTCTACCTTCGTTGATTTCAGTATCATGAAGAGCTAGGGAATCGCTTTCGTCATCCCTTGCATATTATAGTTCATCACGAAGTTCCAGTAACTTGGTGATGGTGTCTAGAGAACTCTGTCAACCAATATCTTATCTAGAAGATTAAATCCCACTTGATTCAAGAGATTGTAGTACCCAGACATTCTGAGCACACGCTCACTAGCTGAGCTATTCTCCTACATCTTTTAGGCAAAGTACTTGTCGGAGGTCTCATACCTCTCGATACGGGCATGAGTCTGAAGTACCAATTTCAGCTCTTGGAACATCTTATATGCTCCGTGGTGTTCAAAATGTTTTTGAAGTCCCGGTTATAAGCCATAAAGCATGGTACACTAAACTATCAAGTAGTCATCATATTGAGCTTGCCAAATGCTCATAACGTCTGCATCTGCTCCTACAATAGGTCTGTCACCTAGTGGTGCATCAAGGACATAATTCTTCTGTGCAGCAATGAGGATAAACCTCAGATCACAAACCCAATCCGCATCATTGCTACTATCATCTTTC
>NW_021225749.1:0-406 GCF_002162155.2 Triticum dicoccoides
GCTGAACAAAGAACATATTTTTGCCACCGCCATTTCTCTACCTTGTGCTAGATGATGAACATCTTCTATTATACTACTACAAAATAGTGGAGTTCGGAGAGCAGCGGCAGTGGTGGTTACTTACTGCATTCAGTGCTCTCACCCTCCTTCAACCATCCTAAAATTTCTTTATAAAAAAAAGGAAGGAGAAAATACCTCCAAACAAGCAAATACTTCAACACAAGTCATGGCATGGGCCAGAACAAAGCATGACCATTGGTGGGCACTGGGCAGGCAAAGGGTGTGGCATAGGACGCTCACAGTGGCAGAGGCATGACACAAGCTGGGCTGACATCAGCCAAGTGTCACGGCGGGGCAGAGGGCATGGAGTAACGAGTTGGCACATATGTTTTTCCATACCAAAATA
>NW_021225750.1:0-1518 GCF_002162155.2 Triticum dicoccoides
TTATGTTTGTATTTTGTTTGTTCCAAGTTTAGACACGGCTAATTGGCGTGGGAAAAATTAACCAAACTAACTAAAAATGATGTGTTTATAGATGCCTTCTAAAAATAAGAACATATTGTACATTTGTACACGACTTTGGTTTGCTGAGAGCTCTGTATTTTTTAGGTATTCCAAGAATACTTTGGTTTTCAGAAATATTGAACTATCAAATACTTGGAGATGTTTGGCTTTAGTCAAAAGTGTAGTTTTATATACTTTAATCCCTACTTTAATATGTAGAAAACTACACTATGTTTGAAGTATATAAAAAAGAGGGTTGGACCTCCTTTTCCAATCATGAAGTATAAATTACACTATGTAGAAAACTACACTTTGAGATGTTTGGCTTTAGTCAAAAGGATAAATGAAGGGACCCATAAACGAAAGCCAAAAACATTCCTCAATGAGATAGAAGAGATTGGGCAATCAAATTAATGAAAAAAGCAATCAGAAACAAAAAAAGAACAAAGCAATCGTTCCTAAACAAAAAAAGAAACATCGCTTGTTTCTGGGCCTCATTTATCCTTTGTGGGCCTATTGCAGCTTGATTCTCTTTGGGCCTGTGAACTAGGTTTTTTTTCTAGCAGAACTGACAAACTCTAGGACAAAAGTTTGGCAAGTGCGATAGAGAAGAGATGAACTTGATGTATATCCCTTGTGCTGCTCAAGTACTGCTTACTGTCATCTAATGAGCTAGGGTATGATCCAACACTCGAGGTTATTAGCTAACAAAATAATCCTCTCACTGAACTGGTAGTTGTCTTCTGCCGAAACTGAAAGTGTCGAAACTTAACAGTAAATTGCATACATTCAGAGATCGACAGTTGCACTAAACAGAGTTGCATTTGAGATAAACAGACGAGGATTGCTAAACAGTGGCAACAACAGTAGACAAACATCTCTATCGAGAGATGGCCATCAAGTAAAAAATTCCTAGAGCAAGTATTCCTAAAGCTATCAGATTGGATTGCTTCTTCAACTCAATTAGCTGCTTGAAGTTCTTGTTCACCTTCTTTAATTCTGTCTTCAGTTCGACATCTACCACTGTCGGGTATTCCGGACGCGTTGCTGCTGCCGGAGCGGCACTGTCATGGGGCAGATATATCTCGCGGATTGCATTCCCCCTCGAATCCAGCAAGCCCAACCCTTGAAGCCTCTGGATGTAATCATCCATCCATTCAAAATGGTGGCATTTCTTCACGATCTGAAAACGAAATCATGAAACCTAAATCCAAATCTAACAGATTTTTTTGAGAAATTAGAGATAAAGGATGCGAGGAAAACTTAGATCTAACCTGCCCCTCCGGCTTGCTCTCGCATTTGACGAATTCGCACACAAAGTTCCCATTCTTCTCCTCCTTCGAAGTCAACCGCTTTAGTGGCGCAGTTCGTGGGTAGTCAGTGCATCGAGTCATCGGCACTGGACCATACACCGGCCACGTGGAACGGGGGGCTGACGAGGAGGTCGACATATCACCC
>NW_021225751.1:0-1200 GCF_002162155.2 Triticum dicoccoides
GCCGATTCTGGCCCATTTCTAAACTATTACTTATTTTCGGGGGTCCCGGAGTGATTTCCACGATTTACGAACCACGTGGTGCGTTTACGTGTCGGTCATCAAAAATCACAATTTTGGCCGATTCTGGTCCGTTTTGTGCACTATTACTCACCGTTTTGGGGTCCCAGAGCGATTTCCATGGTTGTTGAACCCCAAGGTGCACTCACGTGCCGGCCATCAACACTCATAGTTTTTGCCGATTCTGGCCCGTTTCGTGGACTATTGCTCACTCTTTTGGGGTCCCGGAGTGATTTCCACGGTTAACGAACCGCGGGGTGCGTTTCCGTGTCGGTCGATTTCATCAACACTCACAGTTTTGGCCGATTCTGGCACGTTTTGTGGACTATTACTCACTATTTTGGGGTCCCAGAGTGATTTGCTCGATTAACGAACCGCGGGGTGCGTTTACGTGTCGGTCTTCAACACTCACAGTTTTGGCCGATTCTTTCCCGTTTCATGGACTATTACTCACTGTTTTGGGGCCCCGGAGAGATTTCCATGATTAAAGAACTCCGGGATGCGCTTACCTGTCGGTTATCAACACTCGCGGTTTTGTCAATTCTGACCCGTTTCGTGGAATATTACTCACCGTTTTGGGGTCCGAAAGCGATTTCCATCGTTGTTGAACCCCAAAGTGCGCTTAAGTGTAGGTCATCAACAATCGCAGTTTGGGCTGATTCTGGCCCGTTTCTTGGACTATTACTTAGTTTTGGGGATCCCGGAGTGATTTCCATGATTTACGAACCCTCGTATGCGTTTACGTGTCAGTCATCAACACTCACAGTTTTGGCCAGTTCTGACGCGTTTCGTGGACTTTTACTCACCGTTTTGGGGTCCCAAAGTGATTTCCATAATTGTTGGACCCCAAGGTGGGCTTACGTGTGGGTCATCAACACTCACAGTTTTGGCCAATTCTGACCCGTTTCGTGGACTATTACTCACTGTTTTGGGGTCCCGGAGTGATTTCACGATTAACGAACCGCGGGGTGCGTTTACGTGTCGGTCATCAACACTCACAGTTTTGGCCGATTCTGGCCCGTTTCATGGACTATTACTCACTGTTTTTGGGTCCGAGAGTGATTTCCACGATTAACGAACCCCGGGGTGCGTTTACGTGTCGGTCATGAACACTCCTAGTTTTGGCCGATTCTGGCCCGTTTC
>NW_021225752.1:0-406 GCF_002162155.2 Triticum dicoccoides
ATCTTTTATACCGATGTACAAAAAAAGGTATGGGTACAAATACAACATTAAGTCATTTATCATAATGTAACCGGTAACTCATATGGGAAAAACAACCATAAAATGGCCTACTCTTCGGCTCGCATCAGTGTCCATGCTTGCATCGTGAACATGAGTCTCGACCGCGTGGTGTCTTGGACTCCTCTTATTTCCTTCTGTAAGGGCTAAACGTACAGCCACCAATAATATTTTTCAACCCATATATAACAATTATTGCATACATTCAGTTCTGAATTATATCCATTGAAATGCCTACAAATACATTTAGTGGCTTAAATATAACAAGCAGACACCTAAAAATGCCAAACTTTTACATGATACATGTAATGGTGTATGCGGGGTGTAAGAAAAATTCAAGGCCAGTCAC
>NW_021225753.1:0-1486 GCF_002162155.2 Triticum dicoccoides
AAGTGCTCGATGCCTGTAGGTGTGGTGCTCTCGTCCTGCTTCCACCCCCTGGCGTTCAAAGGTAGAGAGAGGCTCTGGAGCTTAGGCATTGCTCCGGCTTGGAAGGTCAGTTGTGGCATGACAGTCCAGTAGACAACAAACCGCTTCACGATTGCGAATGATGTCCCATAGATGACAATTGTTTCTTCCAGGGCTCTATTGAACGTTAATTCTAGGTCCATGAGGGCGGGTAACTCCGCGAGAATACCAACATCATCCTTGTCTAGCTTATCAACAGTGATATGCAAGCTCTGGAGGTTATGGAGTTCCCCAATCCAGTTTGGGACCCGGGATATTCGCATCATGGAGAGTCCCATGAGGTTGGGGGGAGGAGGCGACAAGGTTAGTGCCTCAGGTATCCAAGAATCAGGTGAAAATACATTCAGGGAGTCGAGGTTACAAAGTTTCCCCAAAGAAGAGTTTAGAACATCCATGTCCACATCTTCAGAAAAACCGGTTCTGAGGTACAGAAGTCTCAGATTGGTGAGCTCTCCTAGGCCCTTGATACTGTCGATTGAGGTGTGCAGCGTGTCAAACCATCTCAGACGCTGTAGATATTTCATTTTACCGATGCCCTCAGGCAACAAACACGGCAGGTGAAAAATATGCAGAGACAACAAACACGGCAGGTGAAAAATATCCATTGGGATACAGGACCCATCTATATCAAATGTTTCCAACTTTTGTAGCCCTCTAATCTGCGTTGGTAGCTGGCAGTTATCACAGCCTTCAATCTGTATATGTCGCAGCTGATATAACTTACACAATCCTGTCAGGTCGATTTTCCGGTTGTCATCAACAGAACTAGAACTGAAGTCAGCTATAAACACTCGAAGATACTTGAATTCTGCCAATGAAGGTATATTCGTGGAGCCTCTCCAGTTTGCAAATGATCGCACTTGTGACATATTAACGTCCCTTGGCAATGTTGCACCATCCAAGTTGAAGAGCATCCGACGGGGCTTTTGAAGTTGTCCTGTAATGGCCTCTGGGTTGTCTACTACAGTGATAAAATTTTCTTCCGCAGATTTGTACAGGATAAGATCCAACAACATATCGTGTACTTTGCAAGTTAACACTGACCCATGCATGTCAATCTGTACAGGTTGAATAAGACTCATGTTGACAAGCTCATTAAAATAACTTATCGCAATCTGTTTTGGATTTTGTCCATGTGCTTTACTAACAAAGCCTTCAGAAACCCATAGGCTTACCAACTCGTGCCTATATATTTCAGAGTCCTCCAGAAACATACCAAGATACAAGAAGCATGTCTTGAGGTGGTGAGGAAGATTTTTGTAGCTAAGGTTCAAGATCTGTCTCATTGCTTCCAAGGTAAGATTTGTGCCTGACACTGACCCCAATGAATTCAGTACATGTTTCCACCTCTCCTTTTGGTTGGAACGATCACTTGCCAATAGGCTGGATATGCTAATGATTGCAAGTG
>NW_021225754.1:0-399 GCF_002162155.2 Triticum dicoccoides
AGACATTTCATTTGGATTGCTGTGCCAGACCTACAAATATGCCAATCGGGCTGAATGTGCATTCAGCAATAGTAGTAGTATAGATGGACCATAAGTGGCACGCATCGGAAAGGGCCAAGATGCTGGCTAAAAAAGGATGTTGTTTTAGCCAAAAAGAAGTATAGCGACCTGGCTTATGTATGTTAGTTGACATTATTGATCCATATACTCTATAAGTGTTTATATGTTTGTTAGTTCTGTACATTCTTGGTTGATTGACTCGGTATTTGAATCTTGATACATCGCTTGTGTACATATCTAAATGGGAGTACACATTATGCTGCGTGTGACATTTGGGTTGGACATGAAGTGTTCCGAATATTCGAATTCACATTAAACTAGATTCTAGTTTCTGAATTT
>NW_021225755.1:0-765 GCF_002162155.2 Triticum dicoccoides
CATACATCTACGTCGTGCGTTTGACTCTCCCTGGCAATCGCTCTATCCAAGCTTTTGAGAGTTTTGACTACAACGGTTGCCGATCACCGCCTGCTGCTGGGTAAGAACTGGTAAGAATTTGAGATTTGCTTGACGGATTTGTGACACCCGCCACCACCACCACTTGTTAGTAGTCTGTAGGATCATATTCTTGTGTGTTTCTATTGCTGCTAACCATGCCAGGATCACAAGCCGACGAGACTGACTGGGAGAACTTGACGAACAAGGAGCTTCATGATACGTTTCAGCAAATGATGAGTGGACAGGTGCACGATGTGATAAACAGATTTGAAGAGGCCATGGAGAAGATAGATGGCATGGAGAAGACGTTTGAAACAAAGCTCGATAACAAGTTTGCTGAATTGCTTTCGCGTTTTCCACCACCACCACCGGCTGCTCCTGCCGCACCTCTGCAACAATAGCAACAACATCGACTACCTCCACGTCGGGAAACAGCCCTCCGCCGAGCGAGCTGTGTCCCTCTTCAGTCGGGCCAAACTGCTGGTGCTGCTATTGATACTTCTGTGGCTCCTACTGCTGATGTGGAGGAGGATGATTATGTGGGAGATTATGAGGATGAGGTTGATCAAAATCAGAACTACGTGCCACCACTAGCACAGCAACCACCAGGTCGTCCACATGCAAATAATGGCAATGGTAGGGCTCACCCTCAGGTACGAGATTATGACCATCTCCCTAAACTAAAATTGAATATTCCACCATTTG
>NW_021225756.1:0-1194 GCF_002162155.2 Triticum dicoccoides
TTGCCGGTATTTGTCCCCTCTCGATAGACGTGATACCGATGATGTGATCGTTGACACTGATGAAGACCCAATGTTATCTTCAGAAGTGCCAGGCAAGCAAAACCCCCTTGTTCATTCCGATACAATCCTACTCTCTCGCTCCTGCTCTCTTTTAATGCATTAGGACAACACCGATTCATCTGTTACTTGCTGCGGTAGCTGAACCCCTTCATCCTCTGCATGACCTGTCATTGCCACAGTAAATAGATGAAACCCACTAGCATGAGTAGGAGTTGTTTGAGCCCTGTTGTGCCTACTCATTCATGTTTGTTTGTCATGCCTGCTACTGCTTAGAGTTGAGTCAGGTCTGATTCATCGGGGATGAATCAGAGGCGTGTGAACATGTCCTACTGTGTGTGAGCTAAGTGTGTGAACACGATTTGGTAAAGGTAGTGGTGCGAGGCCATGTAGGAGTACATGGTGGGTTGTCTCATTGTAGCCGTCCTCAGGAACTGAGTTCTGTGTTTGTGATCCATGATTCAGCTACTACCATACATTGGGCCCTGAAATATGACCCCGCTCGACTTCTTATTCACCCTTGTCCTCTGTCCAGGAGTTGCAAGTAGTTTCTGGTGTTTGTAGTATGCTGGAGGCCGTGGACAACGCTGACCGTAGGGGTGGGATGTGATGCGGTAGGCACGTGGCCGGGTAAACCGGGCGCCCGTTTGGTGTCACGGAACCCTGTTCACATCGTTTGGGGCTGTGAGCGAAACTCCGGCCGGATCTCCTCATGGATGGAACCCGAATAGGCGATAAACCTGGACTAGAGACTTGAGTGTTTGGGTAGGTCGTGGTCTACACCCACGTCGGCTTTCGCTTGAAGTCTGCCGAGCACATGTCGTGTGCAGACGCTAAGTGGTGGAAACATGTATGAAGAAGTACACCCCTGCAGGGTTATCATCATCTATTCGAATAGCCGTGTCCGCGGAAAAGGACTTCTGGGTTGCTTATATCAGTTCATAGACAAGTGAAAGTGGATACTCTAAAATACGCAAGATAAGCGTGAGTGCTATGGATGGCGTTCTCGTAGGGAGACGGGAGCGATTCCATAGTGGTGTATTGATATGGGGAATATGTGGACTCGTGTGCGCCACCTCAAAAGAGTTACTTGCAGTCGTAGTTCAGGATAGCCACCGAGTCAAAGCTGGCTTGCTG
>NW_021225757.1:0-418 GCF_002162155.2 Triticum dicoccoides
CTTTCAAGAACTAAAAAGATGCCTGACATCTGCACCCATACTTGTACCACCAGATTTCTCCAAGGACTTTATTATCTATTGTGACGCCTCGCGACAAGGACTAGGTTGCATACTAATGCAAGATCGTCAGGTAATTGCCTATGCATCATGGCAATTACACCCACATGAGGAAAATTATCCCACACATGATCTAGGGCTTGCAGCTTTAGTCCATGCACTTAAAACTTGGCGACATTACCTCCTCGGTAATCGTTGCGAGATCTTCACCGATCACCAAAGTTTGAAATATATATTCACCCAACCGGATTTGAATCTTAGGCAACGACGTTGGGTCGAGTTGATCTCGGATTATGACTTAGGAATAACTTACACCCCGGGCAAAGCCAATGTCATGGCTGATGCGCTAAGTCGTAAATCT
>NW_021225758.1:0-2944 GCF_002162155.2 Triticum dicoccoides
ACATCCAGGTTCCGCTATTGGTTATTGACCGAGAATAGTTCTAGGTCATGTCTACATAGTTCTCGAACCCGTAGGGTCCGCACGCTTAACGTTACGATGACAGTTATATTATGAGTTTATGAGTTTTGATGTACCGAAGGAGTTCGGAGTCCCGGATGAGATCGGGGACATGACGAGGAGTCTCGAAATGGTCGAGACGTAAAGATCGATATATTGGACGACTATATTCGGAGTTCGAAAAGGTTCCGAGTCATTCGGGTATTTTTCGGAGTACCGGAGAGTTACGGGAATTCGCCGGGGAGTATATGGGCCTTATTGGGCCATACGGGAATAGAGGAGAGAGGCCGAAAGGAAGGAGGGGCGCAGTCCCCCCTCTGGTCCGAATTGGACAAGGGGTGCAGCCCCCTTTTCCTTCCTCCTCTCCCCCTCTTTCCTTCTCTCCTACTCCAACAAGGAAGGGGGGGAGTCCTACTCCCGGTGGGAGGAGGACTCCTCCTGGCGTGCCCCTCCTGGCCGGCCGAACCCCTCCCCCTGGCTTCTTTATATACGGGGGCAGGGGGCACCTCTAGACACACAACACAAGTTGATCTACGGATCGTTCCTTAGCCGTGTGCGATGCCCCCTCCACCATATTCCACATCGGTCATATCGTCGCGGAGTTTAGGCGAAGCCCTGCGTCGGTGGAACATCATCATCGTCACCACGCCGTCGTGCTGACGGAACTCATCCTCGACGCTTCGCTGGATTGGAGCCCGGGGGACGTCATCGAGCTAAACGTGTGCTGAACACGGAGGTGCCGTACATTCGGTACTTGGATCGGTCGGATCGTGAAGACGTACGACTACATCAACCGCGTTGTCATAACGCTTCCGCTTACGATCTACGAGGGTACGTGGACAATACTCTCCCCTCTCGTTACTATGCCATCACCATGATCTTGCGTGTGCGTAGGAAATTTTTGAAATTACTACATTCCCCAACAGTGGTATTAGAGCCTAGGTTTTATGCGTTGATGTTATATGCACGAGTAGAACACAAGTGAGTTGTGGGTGATACAAGTCATACTGCTTACCAGCATGTCATACTTTGGTTCGGCGGTATTGTTGGATGAAGCGGCCCGGACCGACATTACGCGTACGCTTACGCGAGACTGGTTTTACCGCCGTGCTTTGCACACAGGTGACTAGCGGGTGTCAGTTTCTCCAAGTTTAGTTGAACCGAGTGTGGCTACGCCTGGTCCTTGCGAAGGTTAAAACAGCTCCAACTTGACAAACTATCGTTGTGGTTTTGATGCGTAGGTAAGAACGGTTCTTGCTCAGCCCGTAGCAGCCACGTAAAACTTGCCACAACAAAGTAGAGGACGTCTAACTTGTTTTTGCAGGGCATGTTGTGATGTGATATGGCCAAGACGTGATGCTATATTTTATTGTATGAGATGATCATGTTTTGTAACTGAAGTTATCGGCAACTGGCAGGAGCCATATGGTTGTCGCTTTATTGTATGAAATGCAAACGCCTTGTAATTGCTTTACTTTATCACTAAGCGGTAGCGATAGTCGTAGAAGCAATAGATGGCGTAAACGACAACGATGCTACGATGGAGATCAAGGTGTCGCGCCGGTGACGATGGTGATCACGACGGTGCTTCGGAGATGGAGATCACAAGCACAAGATGATGATGGCCATATCATATCACTTATATTGATTGCATGTGATGTTAATCCTTTATGCATCTTATCTTGCTTTGATTGACGGTAGCATTTTAAGATGATCTCTCACTAAAAATTATCAAGAAGTGTTCTCCCTGAGTATGCACCGTTGCCAAAGTTCGTCGTGCCCAAACACCACGTGATGATCGGGTGTGATAAGCTCTATGTCCATCTACAACGGGTGCAAGCCAGTTTTGCACACGCGGAATACTCAGGTTAAACTTGACAAGCCTAGCATATGCAGATATGGCCTCGGAACACGGAGACCGAAAGGTCGAGCGTGAATCATATAGTAGATATGATCAACATAGTGATGTTCATCATTGAAAACTACTCCATCTCACGTGATGATCGGATATGGTTTAGTTGATTTGGATCACGTGATCACTTAGATGACTAGAGAGATGTCTGTCTAAGTGGGAGTTCTTAAGTAATATGATTAATTGAACTTAAATTTATCATGAACTTAGTCCTGGTAGTATTTTGCAAATTATGTTGGAAATCAATAGCTCGCGTTGTTGCTTTCATATGTTTATTTTGATATGTTCCTAGAGAAAATTGTGTTGAAAGATGTTAGTAGCAATGATGCGGATTGGATCCGTGATCTGAGGTTTATCCTCATTGCTGCACAGAAGAATTATGTCCTTAATGCACCGCTAGGTGACAGACCTATTGCAGGAGCAGATGCAGACGTTATGAACGTTTGGCTAGCTCAATATGATGACTACTTGATAGTTTTGTGCACCATGCTTTATGGCTTAGAATCGGGAATTCAAAGATGTTTTGAACATCATGGACCATATGAGATGTTCCAGGAATTAAAGTTAATATTTCAAGCAAATACCCGAGTTGAGAGATATGAAGTCTCCAACAAGTTCTATAGCTAAAAGATGGAGGAGAATCGCTCAACTAGTGAGCATGTGCTCAGATTGTCTGGATATTTCAATCGCTTGAATCAAGTGGGAGTTAATCTTCCAGATAAGATAGTGATTGACAGAATTCTCTAGTCACCACCACTAAGTTACTAGAACTTCAAGATGAACTATAGTATGCAAGGGATGACGAAAACGATTCCCGAGCTCTTCGTGATGTTGAAATCAACGAAGGTAGAAATCAAGAAAGAGCATCAAGTGTTGATGATTGACAAGACCACTAGTTTCAAGAAAAGGGCAAAGGGAAAGAAAGGGAAACTTCAAGTAGAATGGCAAACAAGTTGTCACTCCCGTGAAGAAGAC
>NW_021225759.1:0-452 GCF_002162155.2 Triticum dicoccoides
CTCCCTCTCCCTCTCTCCCTCCTCCTCCTCCTCTCTCTCTCTCTCTCTCTCTCTCTCTCTCTCGCAAATTTGCTTCGCATCAAAGCACATATTTGCTTGACGTCTTTCTTTTTCTAAAACATTATAAAGTTGTTGGACTTTGTTGGTGTTTCTGAAACGGTATAAGACCCTACTTAATTTTTTACAGAAAATGTTGAGTGTGTATTCAAAAAATTTCAATGCTTCTAAAAAGATGTTAAATGTATTTTAAAAATATTCACCGTATATAAAAATATTCATCGTATGTTAAAAACATTCCACCATCTATTTTTAAAATGTTCATACAATATTAAAAAGAGTTCATAAAACATGAGTCGCACAGACTGTTTACAGAAAAGGAATGACTTCACCTTGAATACGGGTCTAAGAAAGCATCTGAGATAACATCTAATTAAGGCCGCCATGGTACGTAG
>NW_021225760.1:0-1396 GCF_002162155.2 Triticum dicoccoides
GGGAGGGGGAAATCATCACCATCGTCATCACCAATGATCCTCTCATCGGGAGGGGGTCAATCTCCATCAACATCTTCACCAGCAATATCTCCTCTCAAAACCCTAGTTCATCTCTTGTATCCAATCTTGTATCAAAACCACAAATTGGTACTCGTGGGTTGCTAGCAGTGTTGATTACTCCTTGTAGTTGATGCTAATTGGTTTACTTGGTGGAAGATCATATGTTCAGATCCTTAATGCATATTAATACTCCTCTGATCATGAACATGAATATGCTTTGTGAGTAGTTACGTTTGTTCATGAGGACATGGGTGAAGTCTTGCTATTAGTAGTCATGTGAATTTGGTATTCGTTCGATATTTTGATGAGATGTATGTTGTCTCTCCTCTAGTGGTGTTATGTGAACATCGACTATATGACACTTCACCATTATTTGGGCCTCGAGGAAGGCATTGGGAAGTAATAAGTAAATGATGGGTTCCTAGAGTGACAGAAGCCTAAACCCTAGTTTATGCATTGCTTCGTAAAGGGCTGATTTGGATCCACTAGTTTCATGCTATGGTTAGGTTTACCTTAATACTTCTTTTGTAATTGCGGATGCTTGCAATAGTGGTTAATCATAAGTGGGATGCTTGTCCAAGAAAGAGCAGTACCCAAGCACCAGTCCACCCACATATCAAATTATCAAAGTACCGAACGCGAATCATATGAGCGTGAAACTAGCTTGACGATAATTCCCATGTGTCCTCGGGAGCGCTTTTCTCATTATAAGAAATTGTCCAGTCTTGTCCTTTGCTACAAAAAGGATTGGGCCACCTTGCTGCACTTTATTTACTTTCATTGCTTGTTACCCGTTACAAATTATCTTATCACAAAACTATGTGTTACCTACAATTTCAGTGCTTGCAGAGAATACCTTACTGAAAACCGCTTGTCATTTCCTTCTGCTCCTAGTTGGGCTCGACACTCTTACTTGTCGAAAGGACTACGATAGATCCCCTATACTTGTGGGTCATCAAGAATCTTTTCTGGCGCCGTTGCCGGGGAGTGAAGCGCCTTTGGTGAGTGGAACTTGGTAAGGAAACATTTATATAGTGTGCTGAAATTTTCTGTCACTTGTTACTATGGAAACTAATCCTTTGAGGGGCTTGTTCAGGGCATCTTCGCCCCGACCAATAGATCAAAGAGTTTCTCCTCAACCTACTGAACCTACTGAAAATCTTTACTTTGAGATTCCTTCGGGTATGATAGAGAAACTGCTAGCTAATCCCTTTGCAGGAGATGGAACATTGCATCCCGATTTACAGCTTATCTTTGTGGATGAAGTTTGTGGATTATTTAAGCTTGTAGGTATTCCCGATGATGTTGTTAAGAGGAAGGTCTTCCCTTTATCTTT
>NW_021225761.1:0-699 GCF_002162155.2 Triticum dicoccoides
TCAACATGACATGGAGGAAAGAAGGAGACTCTAGCAAGGTCGATCTTCTCGAAGATCGAACAACTCACGGAACGAGACATAGGACCATCTCTCGGGTTGAGACACGAGCACACATCCATAGGAATGGAGTGAAGCAGATGACGAAGGTTCACTAGGTAGACCACAATTTCACGCTTAAGAAGGTGGTAATCGATTGTCAACGTAGCGAGGAGTTGAGTTGCTATGATACCACGACGAAACATCCTGGAGCAGGGTGATTCGTAAATTATTTCCTTAAGTGGCAAAAAGAATTACCTTTGATTCAGAGATCATTGAAAACCTTTATACCAGCCTAAGGCAATTCTCAAGCGATCGTTTGGAGGGGGTCAGTAGAATGGCATACTCAGACTTGGATGATGTGGATTACCTTGTTGAAGACAACGCAATGGATGAATTTGCTTATCACCGGAAATGGAGGAGACCCATGGTAGAATGACACATTGGCGGTGCAAGCTGGGAACAAAATGCAAATGCTGGGAATGATTCTGGTAACTGGGGAAGAACCCAACAATAGGGAGTGAATTCACTGTCTGAAAAGGTCATAGCATTGCCGAGGAAACTGAGAGGAATCCCAGTTAGTGCCGATGATAACTCGTAGCGCTTGTGCGTGCTCTCAAGAACTTGAGCATTTCCATATTCATCAAGGTTTTACCAACATCC
>NW_021225762.1:0-2040 GCF_002162155.2 Triticum dicoccoides
CTCGCAGGAAAAAGAAAAGGAAGCAATTACATTCTTGGAAGTTCGAGGTAGAATAGGCACAAGTCGGTGACAAATTTAAGTGATATTTGCCTTGTTGATTGCAACCACTAGGACATTGGAGGTTGCGCAAATCAGATCCATGCAGGAAAACACCACATGGAAATACAATACAAACATGAATAGATTGTTTCCTGCTATTATAGTGACATACATAAAAAATAAATGGCGACTTATGTTAAGAGTATACATATGTGATGGATAGCATTTGGACAACATAGAGTCCATAAAGGATCCAGGCCTGGGATTCCTCGTGTATATGTATACCATTTTCCCAACTTAGTATAAGTATTTGATCATTTCCCTAATTTAAAAGAATTGGTATCAGTGCACACAAATATGTAGTTCTTTATGAACCATGCATTTCCAACTTTGTTCAAAATACATCTAGCATTGAGATTTCCCTAGCGAAATTTACGAAGCACATATTCTGAGCCAGATATACTAGTAACAGACTAGTACTAAATATGTTTATCTTTATCTTTTTCCCTCTCATTTGATCTGAATGGATACTTAATACTCCCAGTCTTTACTTCTGAAAAAGTGATAAGAAACAAAGCTACATTTGATTTCGGTAGATCTCTCTATGGTGATTTAAGTCCAGAAGGTGATTTCTTCTGATTGGAATATATGCTACTCGGTGGCTTCAATGCTCGATAATGAACAAGATACATGATTTTCTTTTGTGGAACTTTTGAGAACCCTTTCCTCGGCTTATTCTAGATTTTGTTTGTGCGGTTGTATACCTTGGGTGAGGACCCCTGTAAGTTTGACACAAAGATGGTTTTTTCCCATGATGAAGGATCCCATAATAATATGAATATAGGGCTTAGGGGTTAGTGTCCAAGATTTTGGTTCTTATTACACTATACTCATAATCCATATCCTATATTCTACATCATATTATAGTTGGGAAATACCGAGGCGAGCTTAATCAAGATTTTTGTTTACCTGTTGTTCTATAGAGTAGCTTAGTCAAATCCATGGCCCCACTGAAACCGTGGATGCGAGAGTCTGGCCCTTCGGGTCGCGGCTATCCACTCCTGCATTTGGGCAGTGGTTCCAACTCGACAGGTCTGGCCGTAGTTTGCCGGGGCGATTGTAGGATGGTTGGAGGAGTGATCTCTAACTAGTCTCGTCCAGATCCACACGGTGAGCGCCACTACATCCGCGGCATGTGCTCCGCTGTTGGTGATGGACTATGTTGTGGCAGGCTACGTGCCCAGGGTAGGCACAATGCTCCAGTCGGCAGGAGCGAGGCTGATCTGGCGGATGTGCGCTCCTGGTCTAGGAGCAGTTGCGCTTCGCGCGTCCAAGCGTGACTTTGGCTGTGGGATGGAAACTATGGATGACGGATTGAATGCATAGGGATGGTTGTGGAGCAGCGGCTGTCGCATCACATGTAGATGCTTGGATTGCGGAAAAATTGTGGCGACAACACATGACTGACTTCGAGGATGGTGGTACCCGAAGACCCGGTCTTGAGCTCCGGGGTGAGATCCTAGTTGTCACTCGAGTTGGTTATACCTGGCAATGATGATATTTTACCAATCGCCGCCGCCGGTGTAGCTGGACGGGGAAGGGGCGGTGTGGAGAGCCGCCAGGAGAGCCGGGTCCCACGGCGCCGGCGGGAGGGACGGCGCAGACGTCAGGGGCAGCAGCGGCGGCCCGCCTGGCGGCGGCTGCTGCCCGTAGGGCGCCGCGTAGGGCTGCGGCGCGGCGTAGTACGCCTGGTGTGACGGAGGCCGGGTGCCAAGAAGACCCGGAGAGGGAGCCCGTGGAACCGGCATGGAGTAGGCGTGGACGACGCCGGTCCACGGGTTCTGGCCGGCGTACCACGGGGCCGCCGGCTAAGGGGCCGGCTGCTGCTGGCGAGGTGCTCCTCCCTGAGCACCGCCGCCGCCACCACCTCCCTGCTTGCGGCCACCCAGGCGGCCGCCGCGACGGCCTCCCCCATTGGCCGCGGGTTGGGGCGGCGGGAAG
>NW_021225763.1:0-1048 GCF_002162155.2 Triticum dicoccoides
AAAATTCATAACTTTTATTCTGTAACTCCAAATTGGACAAATTATATATGAAAAATGATCAGAAAAATCCAATCTACCCATCTGTACTATTTTCATGCATGATCAAACAAGTTAAATTGATGTTTTAAGCAGAACAAGGAAAAGCACTTTAAAAGGCCATATTTGAATTTGAAATTTGAATCCTTGATTCAAATTTGTTCAAACCCTTCTGGTTTTAGTTGCATTAGCCCAATACACTCATTTTGCCATGTCTCATGCATGCATCATATTGTTGCATACTGTTTGGTAATGTTTGTGAATCGGTGCTCTCTGCGGCAGGTTCTGTCTCCGAGGAATACCGTGATTACCCTAACGAAGAACCGTATCAGTGCATCGAACCATCAGGCAAGCAACCAACCATTTGATCATATCGATACAATCCCATGTTCTCGCTCCTACTCTCTTTTACTACATTAAGACAACGCGTTTCAAACTGCTGTGTGCTACGGTAGTTGAACCCATTTCCTCTGCATGACCTGTCATTGCCACAGTAACTAGATGAAACCCACTAGCATGTGTAGGAGTTGTTTGAGCCATATGTATGTGTTGTTCCTACCTTGCCATGCCTGCTATGCTTAGAGTCGTGTCAGGTCTGGTTCATCTGGGTGATGGGCTAGAGTGAAATGTTTATGTCGGTAATGAGAGTGGTGTGGTGAACACGATTTGGTAAAGGTATCGATGAGAGGCCATGTAGGAGTACATGGTGGGTTGTTTCATTGAAGCCGACCCTAAGCACTGAGATCTGTATGTGTGATTTAAGAATCAGCTACTACCATGCATTGGGCCCGAAACCAATGGACCCTCTCGGCTTCTTATTCACCCTAGTTCTCCGTCCAGGAGTTGCAAGTAGTTTCTGGTGTTTGTAGCCTACTGGAGGCCGTGGACAGCGCTGACCGTAGGGGTGGGCTGTGATGCGGTAGGTACGTGGCCGGGTGTACCGAATACCCGTTAGGTATCTCGGGAACCCTGTTCACATCGTTCGGGGCCGTATGGGAAACCTCGGCCGGAC
>NW_021225764.1:0-1177 GCF_002162155.2 Triticum dicoccoides
CAGAGCTCCTTTAGAAATGGCATAATATTTGGACCATATTTCATATATATAGAAATATATTTCCAATGCAAATATTTATGCATTAATTCCAAATGCCCAAAATAAATGTCCATGAGCCACTAAAAATATTGGTTTGATTTTTATCTCTGTCCAATATTTTCAGAGAGCAACATGAGCATTTTCTTGGACCTTCTTGGAGAAATTTTTATTTGGGTTATTTTCAAAATGATTCGGAGGGTTTCACAAATCCCCATTTCAAGTTAAATGGAATATTAAACATGATGCACACACTCTAATGCATGACTAGCTAGGGTGTGACAACTCACCCCCACTCAAAAGAATCTCGTCCCGAGATTTGGGTTCCTCCGGAAAGAAGGCGGGGTACTCGAGTCGAAGACGATCCTCCCTTTCCCAAGTTGCTTCATCCTCAGAATGGTGCGACCATTATACTTTGAGGAACTTGATGTTCTGGCGTCGAGTGGTACGCTCGGCCTGATCGAGGATACGAATGGGGTACTCTCGATATGTAAGATTATCCTGGAGATCAAGCGTTTCGTGGTCCACTTCACGGATAGGATCCGAGAAGCAACGCCTGAGTTGAGAAACGTGGAAGACATCGTGGACTCTGGAGAGATGCGGAGGTAGTTCCAACTGGTAGGCAACTTCTCTTCGTTTGGCGAGAATGCGAAAAGGTCCAATGTAAAGAGGAGCCAATTTGCCTTTGATACCGAAACGATGGGTTCCCTTCAGAGGGGTGACCCGAAGATAAGCCTTCTCGTCAACCTCGAAAGTCATAGCCTTATGTTTTCGGTCATATTGACTCTTTTGACGGGATTGGGCTGTTTTCAACTTTTCACGAACGATGCGAACTTGTTCTTCTGCTTCCTGAATCATATCCGGGCCAAAGAATTGTCTTTCCCCGGTCTCTGACCAGTTAAGGGGTGTTCGACACCGTCGTCCATAGAGAACTTCAAAAGGGGCTTTACCCAAGCTAGATTGATAGCTGTTGTTATAAGCGAATTCGGCAAATGGAAGGCACTTCTCCCAATCCATTCCGAATGAGATAACAGAGGCTCGAAGCATGTCTTCTAGAATCTGGTTGACGCGTTCCACTTGACCGCTCGACTGAGGGTGGAAGGCGGTGCTAAAGGAGAGACGGGTTCCCATAGCATTTTGG
>NW_021225765.1:0-420 GCF_002162155.2 Triticum dicoccoides
CGGGGTAGCCTGGCGGCGTCGGCGTCGTCGGGGGCGGCAACTGCAAGATGAGAGTGAAAATTTCCTATGTGTGGACTTATATAGCAGAGCCTTTAGTCCCGGTTCGTGGCAGCAACCGGGACTAAAGGTGGGCATTAGTCCCGGTTGGTGCTACCAACTGGGACCAAAGGCCTCTTTTCAGCAGCCCAAAGGGCGGGAAGCGGCGGCCTTTGGTCCCGGTTGGTAGCACCAACCGGGACTAAAGGGGGGCATTGGTCACGGTTGGTTGGTGCCACCAACCGGGACCAAAGGCCTTGTGCTGCTGCAGCATCGAAAGTTTAGTCCCACCTTGCTAGTTGAGAGGGATGCGCAGTGGTTTATAAGCCCCACTACTGCACCCCTCTCGAGCTTCTCTCCATTCCAGGCTTACGGGCCTAATTG
>NW_021225766.1:0-2480 GCF_002162155.2 Triticum dicoccoides
AAATGAGCACACTACGGATATCATCAGGAAATTCATGTTGTGACGAAAAACTGGTTCTTGCAAAACATAAATCTGCTTGGACAGAAAATCCTCTAAGACTAATAAGCATAACTGTTATTTGGGGATATCTTGACCATCATTATTCTGAATTGCACAAACTTAGTACCTTTGGATGTAAACAGGGGATTCCATCCAGTGAATATCAAGGGGATACATACCTCTGGTGTAGCTCAGGCGACAATGGACGGCTGGACGGATGTTCTTGTTCCTCCGGCGAACTTCGCGCTTCTTCCTCGGGCGAACTTGGCAGCGTCGGTGAATGAGAAGAATACGACGGAGGAGTCCGGAGAGGACTGGAGGCAGCGTAGAGGTCATAGGCCGGCGGCGAGCACACGGATGCATGGAGGTCCGGCAGCCGTGGCTTCCTGCAAAGGAGAGAGAGAGAGAGGGAGGTGAGAGATAGAACCGGAGGGAGGGGGAGAAGGAGGGGAGGGCAGGGCGGCGCGTTGGTCCGGCAGCGGCGCTCCGATGGCCGGCCGGCGCGGGACGGCGGTCCGGCGGCCATGGCTTCCGCTTCCTGCAAAAGAGAGAGAGACAGGGAGGTGAGAAATAGAACCGGATGAAGGGGAGGGAAGAAGGAGAGAGGGCATGGCGGCGCGCTCGTCCGGCGGCGGCGCTCCGGTGGCCGGCGGCGGGGAGGCACGAGCGCGAGCCCGCGCATGGAGGCGCTGGGTGCGGTCGGCGGCGGCGGGCACCGGCAGATGCAGGGTGTTTTTTGTGAATACGATTTTATCAGATTCACTTAAAATAGTACTGCGGGTTTAATACGCAAAAGCATAGGGTCTTTTTTGCAAAACCATCGGTGACGTACGACCAGAAGCAATGGCTGGTTTATTAGTAGGGAAAGATGGGCATAGGCCATGTAGAGTTTCTGAAATCTAAAACTAGGCTCATGAATAAATTTTCTGAAATCTCAAACTAGGCTCAGGAATAAATGGCAAGTGGTACCACCCCAAAAGTTGAGAAGGTGTGAGACCTCTTTATATAGTGGGTTCTGTACACCACGCTTCGTGAGGTGTGAAGGGGAGAAGATTTTTATATCAAAATCGATCGATTCGACGAGGCGAAGACAATTAATGTAAAAAAGTTTTCCATATGAGGCCGCCTTAATTGTGTTTCGTACGATGCCAAAATCTGGTGTCAACACCATCCATGATGGTGAGTTTCAGAGTCCTCTAACCACTATGAGCTTCATCAATCGATGTCATGAAGAACTAGACATTGTCGCGTTTCGTGCTCCTCGTGTTCTAGCTCCACAAGTGAGCGCCAACAGAACAAAAAGATGGATCCAAGATATGGCAAGCTAGGTGCATCCGCTGCAGTCTGCAGGGATTCATCGGGACGGTTCTTGGGAGCTTCAGCTGTAACTTTTGAAGGACTCATGGATCCGGCCAGCTTGGAGGCTCAAGCATGCAATGAGAGCATCTCCAACAGCCGCGCCAAACTAGCGCCGCGCCGCAAAATTTGACATTTTAGCGCGCGTGCAACCGGTATAGTTGCTCCAGTGGGCGCACAAAAACAGCGTGTGCGGCATATCTAGTTCAGCATGCTGGCCGGAACGCAATCGCGCGCCGCTTATTTGCTGCGCCCGCTCCCGTGTGCTGGACTCTCAGGCGCTCGCTCTCCAACTCCCACCCCCATCCAGCTGCGTCGCCGCCGCCGCCCGCGCCCCCTGGCGACCGTTCCGGCGCTTCCCCGGCCTATCCCCGCGCCGCTGCGGCTTCTCCCCCCTCTAGTCCCGCCGGCCCTCGCGCGCGTCCGTCCTCCGACGAACAGCGCCCGAGCGCTCGCTGCCTCTCGGCGCCCACAAGGTGTTCGACAATACACCTACAACGTATGTATTGCTCAAACTTCATGAATTTGGTGCATGTTGATTGTAGATTTTATAGCATAGTATTAAACATTGTAGATGAGTTCGTCGTATGATTCTTCCGAAGAAGAATTTGATATGGAAGAGGAGGAGGATCTTGCAATGATCCTAGCTATGCATATCAATAAAAAACTAAAGCGCGGTGGTTCGGTTATGGGTCGGCAGAAAATTTGGAGAGATAGGATTGATGCCCATAACAGATTGATGAGGCACTATTTCGTGGAGAATCTCACATACCCGGAGTCGTATTTTCGTCGCCGGCTTAGGATGAGCACCGACTTGTTCAGGCGCATTGCAGAGAAACTAGCGAGCCATGACCGATTTTTTCAGCAAAGGAGGTGTTGGGGAACGTAGCAGAAATTCAAAATGTTCTACACATCACCAAGATCAATTTATGGAGATTCTAGCAACAAGAGAGAGAGGGAGTGCATCTTCATACCCTTGAAGATCGCTAAACGGAAGCGTTACAAGAACGCGGTTGATGGAGTCGTACTCGCAGCGATTCAAATCGCGGAAGATCCGATCTAGCGCCGAACGGACGGCGCCTCCG
>NW_021225767.1:0-2101 GCF_002162155.2 Triticum dicoccoides
TGAATCAAAGATGGTTAAGTTTCCTAGCCATGGACAAAAGAGTTGTCATTTGATTAACGGGATCACATCATTAGGAGAATGATGTGATTGACATGACCCATTCCGTTAGCCTAGCACTTGATCGTTTAGTATGTTGCTATTGCTTTCTTCATGACTTATACATGTTCCTGTAACTATGAGATTATGCAACTCCCGTTTACCGGAGGAACACTTTGGGTGCTACCAAATGTCACAACGTAACTGGGTGATTATAAAGGAGTACTACAGGTGTCTCCAAAGGTACATGTTGGGTTGGCGTATTTCGAGATTAGGTTTTGTCACTCCGATTGTCGGAGAGGTATCTCTGGGCCCTCTCGGTAATGCACATCACTATAAGCCTTGCAAGCAATGTGACTAATGAGTTAGTTGTGGGATGATGCATTATGTAACGAGTAAAGAGACTTGCCGGTAACGAGATTGAACTAGGTATTGGATACCGACGATCAAATCTCGGGCAAGTAACATACCGATGACAAAGGGAACAACGTATGTTGTTATGCGGTTTGACCGGTAAAGATCTTCGTAGAATATGTAGGAACCAATATGGGCATCCAGGTTCCGCTATTGGTTATTGACCAAGAATAGTTCTAGGTCATGTCTACATAGTTCTTGAACCCGTAGGGTCCGCACGCTTAAGGTTTCGATGACAGTTATATTATGAGTTTATGAGTTTTGATGTACCGAAGAAGTTCGGAGTCCCGGATGAGATCGGGGACATGACGAGGAGTCTTGAAATGGTCGAGACGTAAAGGTCGATATATTGGACGACTATATTCAGAGTTCGGAAAGGTTTCGAATGATTCGGGTATTTCTCGGAGTACCGGAGAGTTACGGGAATTCGCCGGGGAGTATATAGGCCTTATTGGGCCATACGGGAATAGAGGAGAGAGGCCGAAAGGAAGGAGGCGCGCAGCCCCCCTCTGGTCCGAATTGGACAAGTGGTGCGGCCCCCCTTTCCTTCCTCCTCTCCCCCTCTTTCCCCCTTCTCCTACTCCAACAAGGAAGGAGGGAGTCCTACTCCCGGTGGGAGTAGGACTCCCCTTGGCGCGCCTCTCCTAGGCCGGCCGCCCCCTCCCCCCTTGCTCCTTTATGTACGGGGGCAGGGGGGCACCTCTAGGGACAACACACAAGTTGATCTACGGATCGTTCCTTAGCCGTGTGCGGTGCCCCCCTCCACCATATTCCACCTTGGTCATATCGTCGCGGAGTTTAGGCGAAGCCCTGCGCCGGTAGAACATCATCATCGTCACCACGCCGTCGTGCTGACGGAACTCATCCCTGACGCTTTGCTGGATCGGAGCCCGGGGATCGTCATCGAGCTGAACGTGTGCTGAACTCGGAGGTGCCGTACATTCGGTACTTGGATCGGTCGGATCGTGAAGACGTACGACTACATCAACCGCGTTGTCATAACGCTTCTGCTTACGGTCTACGAGGGTACGTGGACAATACTCTCCCCTCTCGTTGCTATGCCATCACCATGATCTTGCGTGTGCGTAGGAAATTTTTGAATTTACTACGTCCCCCAATAGTGGCATCCGAGCCTAGGTTTTATGCGTAGATGTCATATGCACGAGTAGAACACAAGTGAGTTGTGGGCGATACAAGTCATACTGCTTACCAGCATGTCATACTTTGGTTCAGCGGTATTGTTGGATGAAGCAGCCCAGACCGACATTACGCGTACGCTTATGCGAGACTGGTTTTACCGCCGTGCTTTGCACACAGGTGACTAGCGGGTGTCAGTTTCTCCAACTTTAGTTGAACCGAGTGTGGCTACGCCCGGTCCTTGCGAAGGTTAAAACAGCACCAACTTGACGAACTATCGTTGTGGTTTTTGATGCGTAGGTAAGAACGGTTCTTGCTCAGCCCGTAGCAGCCACGTAAAACTTGCAACAACAAAGTAGAGGACGTCTAACTTGTTTTTGCAGGGCATGTTGTGATGTGATATGGTCAAGACGTGATGAGATATAAGTTGTTGTATGAGATGATCATGTTTTGTTGAAGTTATCGGCAACTGGCAGAAGCCCTATGGTTGTCTCTTTGTTGCATAAGATGCAAG
>NW_021225768.1:0-1726 GCF_002162155.2 Triticum dicoccoides
ACATTTTTAAACCGGATTTGAGAGCTTCAAAGCTTTGTGGGAGTACAGATTTCCCTTGAACCGGATTGTAAACCGGATATTTGAGAGCTTTAGTGAGACTGACTTCCCTTGAGCTGGATTTTAAACCAGAATCCTTTGTGATGACCCAGAACTTCTTCATTGAGCTGGGATTTTGCAACTGTTATATACTTTCTAAGCCAGAAATTTTCTGATGGCCTTTAATTTTTCATCAATATAACAGTAGCCTCCGAGACCAGGTTATCTTTCCCTCCATCGACCTAGGGTTCTTAAATTTGCTGAAACTGACAAGATTTGCTGAGTCATGTCATCGTAGCCCCCGAGTCTCAAAGGTGACTCGAGGAGTTGGCTTGAGACTCTCCATATTTGACCGTGATATAAACCGGCATAACTTGTATATCATTGGCGTTGATAGCACGATGTGAATCCACAAAAGGTTGAGGTGACTGCGGCGGGTTATAGATGATCCCGTATGAGCCGTGTCAGCAACTCGGCCAATGGTTCCTTCCAACTGGCGATTTGAAGTTAACTAAACTCTAGTGGCGGCGACTTGTGCGCCTGCCCATTGGACCACCCAGTGCAGACAGCGGTTGACAGTATATGACAATTTGCCTCCATTTTGTTTGAAAGAAAACCGGGCTACTCAAGCTGCGACTTTCTCATACTCAATAAACAGCTCATGCAGACAGGTGCGGCCCGGTATGTTGATGTAGACCAGGCCGCGAGAGACGGACAGCAAAGACGACCGCAACATCAAAGGCAGCTTGGACAGATGAGTCGGCCGCATGTCATGGCATTGCAAGCCGGTGCGGACGGGGAAAATCGGCACCAGTGTTGTAAACCGGCACGGACGGGCGAGTTAATGTAGACCGGGTCCGCAGAGGCGGCGGCTTTGTGCACGTCCATTGAACAACGATCAAACACGATCCCGGCAAGTCGATGTAGACCGGGCCGCAAGAGCGGTGACTTGTGTGCATCCATTCAACGGGTAATATGTCACGGACTATCGCCGGGCGGAACATTATTAGCCCGTGCTTCATTCCCATGGTATAAATCACATTTGTAGTGAATAATTATCCTGTATACAAAAATATACAGATCAAAGTAATTTTGTTCTTTGATAGAAACAATATATGCTGATAAAATAAGTTTAGAGAGATATCACCTGACATATTCGGATAAATGATGATCCGGCAACGGCTCAAGGCGGAGCAATTCATAGCCGCGTGGCTCGGGCGCAGCCGGTGAAGCGGCCAGGGCAGGTTGCCGGGACGAGGCGTGGTAACCAGGTGGCATGGCAGGCCAGCGAGTCCACGGGCGTGGGGTCGGCGATCTTCAGTGGCGTGGTGTTAACCCGGGCACGAGGTAGACGGCGGGTTGAACCACGCTCCAGCCGCGTGGTGTTAATCCGGCAACGTGAACCGGAGAGGCGGATGGCTTGAAACCGGCGAAGCGGCCAGGGCAGCGGCAACTTCAGCAGGTAGCAGGGATGATGGATCGGAGTCAGCTTAGAAGCAGAAAAACAGGTCTGGCGGTTTAATAATGTGGTGATGGTAGCAGGCCGGTTTGACGCCATGGTTGTCACAAACGATGGTTTAACGCGGCGCGGCCATGGCTGTAGTACTCTGGCGCAAGACAGCTGGCCTTCAAGGAGGAGTCCGGGTTGTGGGGGAGGTGACTTGAGGCCGGTCGACGGAGGCACGCCAGC
>NW_021225769.1:0-537 GCF_002162155.2 Triticum dicoccoides
TCATACGCAATACTTAGCAAGATCTGTTACATTGGACATCGCCGTTTCCTTGCCAAGGACAAGCCGCATCCTAGAAAATACCGAAGACATGTGTTCAATGCAAAGCATGAAAACCGTGATGCGCCAAAGAGGCAAACCGCCGATGAGTTGCAAGTGGAATTAGGGAAGGTCAGGCATATTACACCAGGAAACCATCCTGGTAATGGTAGCGGGAAAAGGAAGCGTGGCATGGTACAAGAGAGATTATTGTTTACTCGCAGGTCCACTTTGTGGGAC
The DNA here is from genome assembly GCF_002162155.2 of Triticum dicoccoides. Classification (NCBI taxonomy): domain Eukaryota; kingdom Viridiplantae; phylum Streptophyta; class Magnoliopsida; order Poales; family Poaceae; genus Triticum; species Triticum dicoccoides. The sequence continues at coordinate 277 of NW_021225769.1, forward strand.
TTGGAGTATTGGAAAGATTTGGATCTGCGGCATATTGATGTGATGCACATCGAGAAAAATATATGTGACAGCATTATCGGCACACTTCTTAACATTGAAGGCAAGACGAAATATACCTTAAAATCTAGGATTGATTTGACACACCTGGGTATCAGAAAGGATTTGCAAGTGCAAGATGAAGGTAAACCACGGGATATGGCACCAGCTGTGTACGTCTTGGACAAGGTAAAAAGAAAAGAATTCTACGAGGTCCTGTCATGT
>NW_021225770.1:0-1330 GCF_002162155.2 Triticum dicoccoides
TTGCATTCTACTACTAAGATGTGCCCTTTTGAAGTTGTGTATGGTTTCCTACCTCGTGCACCTATTGATTTGTTGCCTCTTCCATCTTCGGAGAAGGTTAATTTTGATGCTAAACAACGTGCTGAATTGATTTTAAAAATGCATGAGTTAACTAAGGAAAACATTGAGCGTATGAATGCTAAATATAAACTTGCTGGAGATAAGGGTAGAAAACATGTTGTGTTTGCACCTGGAGATCTTGTTTGGTTACAATTGCGTAAGGATAGATTTCCTGATTTGCGCAAATCAAAGCTAATGCCACGTGCTGATGGTCCCTTTAAGGTGTTAGAGAAAATAAATGATAATGCATATAAACTTGAGCTGCCTGCAGATTTTGGGGTTAGTCCCACTTTTAACATTGCAGATTTGAAGCCTTATTTGGGTGAGGAAGATGAACTTCCGTCGAGGACGACTTCATTTCAAGGGGAGGATGATGAGGACATCAATACAATTGTTACACCCACAGCCCCTGCTGCTATACATACTGGACCAATTACTAGAGCTCGTGCACGCCAACTAAATTACCAGGTACTTTCGTTTCTTGGTAATGATTCTAATGTTCATGAGAATACGATGCTGCCTAAATTGGATACATTTGTTTTGCTTACAAATGAAGGGCCTAGCTTGGAGAAGGATGAACATTGGAGCAAGAACAAGCATGGAGATGATGGCATGCGCAAGGGGAACAAGAACGGAGTTACAAGTGATGATTTCAGGACTTCGAAGCCACCATAATGGGTGCATGAAGCCTTGGACGAAATATACAAGATGCCACTTCATAAATTTCGTCATGAGGCTATTTTAGGTGCTGCGTCACCTTATTATTGGGCCAGGCCCATGTAATTTCGAAATACATAAGTATAGGCTATTTTTAGAGTCCGTATGTGTGGGGAAACAAGAGATAGGGTTGATTTCGGACCCCTCCACCAAGGGCCACGAAATTCCCCCCTCTTCCTCCATATATACAGCCCTTAGGGCATCGTTTAGACTTTGGGTTTTGTTTAGATTAAAAGTTTGCCATAGCTGCAACTTCGCGTACTTCGTTTGTGTTCAACGACCAGACAAAGGCGTCACAGAACCCCACCTTGATCAATAAAGCTTTCATCTTATATTCGCAATATCCAGATCGCAATCTCAGTTTCTTGCTTGTTCTTCGTTTGCTCGCAGGAAACAGACCCTCGTGGTCAGGTTGATCGTGCTCCGGCGTGGTCAATAACCTCTCGGAGTTGGTTTAGCGATTGCTAAGGCGCGACGTCCTCGCACGTTCGTAGTCGGATCGTCAAAGTCGACT
>NW_021225771.1:0-2096 GCF_002162155.2 Triticum dicoccoides
GAAAGACTAACAAGGGCGCCGGTGCGAGCCAGCCGGCACCGAGTATGATCCGTGCTCAGGATGGGCCACCTTCACCTATGGATATCTTGAGGAGGGTGCATGTGGCGGGTAGGGCGATGCTACCGACAAATATGCTCAATGCTGCAACCGGTGCTATGCGGAGTCTGCATGACAGTGTTCTTTCTTTGGAGAAGTGGTGTCTCTCCCAGAATGATGTGGCATACCCGGTTTTCGTGGCCAAGGTGCCAGAGGGCAAGGGCTTTCTGGATGGCGCCATCGGGGGTATGATCGTCCTGCGGTTTGATGACATCTTTGCTATGTTTAACCTTCATCTGCTACACTACACCTTTGTTCGGCTGTTTTCGCTGAGTATGGAGATGCGGATCATTCGAGACAAGACCCCGGACATCGTGATAGTCGACCCCTTCTACATGCATGCCAAGATCTTGGGCAGCGCTGGGGACCGGCAAGTCGCGAGTTCACACCTCAAAGGCCTCATTCTGGCAAACCCAGATAAGGATAACTTCCTCATGCCTTACTTTCCCGAGTAAGTCATCCCCTCACCGCCCTATAACATATGATTTCTTAGATTTTGATCGTTCTTTTTTTTCTAACATTCCGTGTTCTGTGCAGTGACACACATTGCACACTCATCCTCTTAAGCCCGAAATATTCCACGGCCATGTATTTCGACCCGGACCGTGACTCCAAGATAGACTACACAAATATCAAGAAAGTTCTTGATGATGCTCTCCCCGGCTACGCCACATCTGGAGGCACCTTTAAGAGGCCAGTTCGTAGGTACGACAGGCACGTGTTCACCCACAATACGACGTTCCCCTGCGTCAAGTAGCCGCCTGGCGGTCAGAAGGATGCCTACTACACCCTCCATCACATGTGGGAGATCGTACGGGACCATAATCACCTTCTGCTACCAAATAATGTCAAAGATTGGGCCGCAGGCTTGGCGGCAATCCAGGACGCGGACCTCCGACAAGAATTCTTTCGCATCCAGTCGGAGTTTGCAGAAATCATCCATCAAGATGTCCTTCGTACCTCGGGGCAGTTCTACCTCAGAGATCAACCGTCCAACAGTGAGATAGACACAACACTACAAATGCAGGCTGACAACGCCCGCGACTTCATGACCATCACGAAAGACGGCGGCTTCATCCACGCTCCGGTCCCATGAGTCGAGTCGAAAGTAGTGATGCTATTTGTAGTTCTGAAACATCGATTAGCTCATGTTGTAATTAAACTTTAATGAACTTGTATGTCTCTTTGGTTTGGACAGTCGTTCAACTTAGATGTAATCGATGCTATTTATTAGTAGGACCATGAATCATGCTATTAATGTCTTGCTTTTCTCTTCCAATCCTTTTGTTGCATACTTATATATTGCTTATGTATCGTCTGTTGTTTGGCTTGTGCATAGAGATGCCGTCGTATGTCGTGTACAAGAGTAAGGTTTCAGCGGTAACAGTTACAAAGGGTACACCACTAGGGCGGAGGCGGAATCTAGATACGCCCGATATCTAGCGGGAGAGAGGAGGGAGCGTTGAAGGAACCGAATGAAGACCAGTTTCATCGCGATGATGCTCATCGTGATGACCGCAGCTCTCTTCTATGTGATGGTAGTTTAGATGATCGATATTGACTTGTAATGTGAAGACAAACTCGCTACTCGCGGTCTCGAGACTTGTAATGTTCTATCTTTGTTCGGTCTTTTGAATTCGGAGACTAATATGATGAATTGTATTCGGAGACTAATCTTCTATTGTATTTAATGAATCTGTTGTTGCTGTGTGCTGATGTCTATATTCTATCCAATAATACCTTTTGTAACCTATGCAAAAATCAGAAAAGTAAAAAAAACCTAATATTCATACTAATGGCGTATCACCACAAAATGCGCCATTAGTATGCCAAAGGATACTAATGGCGCATCATCCCACAGTGCGCCATTAGTATGCCAAAGGATACTAATGGCGCATCACCCCACCGTGCGTCATTAGTATGCCAAAGCACATGGGTAAATATGGCCCCCTGGGAGGCATACTAATGGCGCATGCTGCTCTATACTAATGGCGCACGGC
>NW_021225772.1:0-549 GCF_002162155.2 Triticum dicoccoides
TCATTGAGCTATGTTTCTCTGGGCTAGAAAATATGTTTCCATTTATGCTCTATGCTTACATTAAAGATGGATCATATGTATATAGCATACTTTGATGGTTCCTGCAAATTGTGCTTCCGAATCACACCTCAACTTCTTCAACCAATATTAGTTTGTGCTACGGCCATGGAAACGTTGCTTCTTCCGATAAAATTATTGTTCACACCTTTTTTCTCTTGCAAACAATTTTTTGTTTGAACCACTAACAATGTATGCTTCGTTGAATCTCATATACGTTTCCATGAAAAACATACAAGATGCTTCAAAAAATTACTTATAAATGTTTCCATGGTAGTAAATCCCGCCTTCAAGCATTGCCAATGTGTGTTTCTGTTGTTGTCTTCACATATTGGTTCGAGCAAGCGAGTGCTTGAACCAATACCAATGAGTCCTTTTTCAGTGATATAATTGTACATGCATTCTGCGTCTTGTGGCAATCTTTTTGTTTCCAACCACTACCGAGGTTAGCTTCATTGTTTCTTTCTCATGATTTTCGTATACAGATATTTT
>NW_021225773.1:0-1404 GCF_002162155.2 Triticum dicoccoides
CACTGTAGTAAATTTATCAGATCTTAATATTCAGAAGGTTTCAACATTTTATCACATTCTGAATTTTCTAGGGAATTATTGCAACAGCGGTAAACTTTCTGTTTTCAAACAGCAACATGTGGACTTGTAACATAGGCATAGTAAAGGCTACCAATGCCAGTTTTATTGAAATAAAAGATGCAAAACATTGTTCTAAATAACATCAAGAAAATCCTAACAAAATAAATTGACGCTCCAAGCAAAACACATATCATGTGGTGAATAAAAATATAGCTCCAAGTAAAGTTACCGATGAACGAAGACGAAAGAGGGGATGCCTTCCGGGGCATCCCCAAGCTTAGGCTCTTGGTTGTACTTGAATATTACCTTGGGGTTACTTGGGCATCCCCAAGCTTAGGCTCTTACCACTCCTTGTTCCATAGTCCATCGAATCCTTACCCAAAACTTGAAAACTTCACAACACAAAACTTAACAGAAAACTCGTAAGCTCCGTTAGTATAAGAAAATAAATCACCACTTCAAGGTACTGTAATGAACTCATTCTTTATTTATATTGGTGTTAAACCTACTGTATTCCAACTTCTATATGGTTTATAAACTATTTTACTAGCCATAGATTCATCAAAATAAGTAAACAACACAAAAAAAAACAGAATCTGTCAAAAACAGAACAGTCTGTAGTAATCTGGATCGAACGTATACTTCTGGAACTCATAAAATTCTCAAATAAATTGCTGGACCTGAGTAATTTATCTATTAATCATATTCAAAAAGAATTATCTAAATAGCACTCTCCAAATAAAAATGGCAGCAATTCTCGTGAGCGCTAAAGTTTCTGTTTTTGACAGCATGATCAACAAGACTTTCCCCAAGTCTTCCCAAAGGTTCTACTTGGCACAAACAATAATTAAAAGCATAAAACTGTTGGGTTTCGTAGTAATTTCAAAAAATTTCCTACGCGCACACAGGATCATGTGATGCATAGCAACGAGAGGAGAGTGTTGTCTACGTACCCAACGCAGACCGACTGCGGAAGCGATGACACGACGTAAAGGAAGTAGTCGTACGTCTTCACGATCCAACCGATCAAGCACCGAAACTACGGCACCTCCGAGTTCGAGCACACGTTCAGCTCGATGACGATCCCCGGACTCCGATCCAGCAAAGTGTCGGGGAAGAGTTTCGTCAGCACGACGGCGTGGTGACGATCTTGATGAACTACAGCAGCAGGGCTTCGCCTAAACTCCGCTACAGTATTATCGAGGAATATGGTGGCAGGGGGCACCGCACACGGCTAAGGAATCGATCACGTGGATCAACTTGTGTCAACTTGTGTGTTTAGAGGTGCCCCTGCCTCCGTATATAAAGGAGCCAAGGGGGGGAGGAGGCGCCGGCCAGGAGGAG
>NW_021225774.1:0-1915 GCF_002162155.2 Triticum dicoccoides
TGGAGTTGAAACGACGCTTGATGTGCCTTGTCTTCTTGTGAAACCTGGGCTCCTTGGCAAGTGCAATAGCTCCAGTGTTGTCACAGAAGAGCTTGATCGGCCACGACGCATTGGGTATGACTCCTAGGTCGGTGATGAACTCCTTCACCCATATTGCTTCATGTGCTGCCTCCGAGGCTGCCATGTACTCCGCTTCACATGTAGATCCCGCCACGACGCTTTGCTTGCAACTGCACCAGCTTACTGCCCCACCATTCAAAATATACACGTATCCGGTTTGTGACTTAGAGTCATCCAGATCTGTGTCGAAGCTAGCGTCGACGTAACCCTTTACGACGAGCTCTTCGTCACCTCCATAAACGAGAAACATTTGCTTAGTCCTTTTCAGGTACTTCAGGATATTCTTGACCGCTGTCCAGTGTTCCTTGCCGGGATTACTTTGGTACCTTCCTACCAAACTGACCGCAAGGTTAACATCAGGTCTGGTACACAACATGGCATACATAATAGAACCTATGGCTGAGGCATAGGGGATGACGCTCATCTCTTCTATATCTTCTGCCGTGGTCGGACATTGAGCTGAGCTCAATTTCACACCTTGTAACACAGGCAAGAACCCCTTCTTGGATTGATCCATATTGAACTTCTTCAATATCTTATCAAGGTATGTGCTTTGTGAAAGACCTATGAGGCGTCTCGATCTATCTCTATAGATTTTGATGCCTAATATATAAGCAGCTTCTCCAAGGTCCTTCATTGAAAAACTTTTATTCAAGTAGGTCTTGATGCTGTCCAAGAGTTCTATATCATTTCCCATCAACAGTATGTCATCTACATATAATATGAGAAATGCTACAGAGCTCTCACTCACTTTCTTGTAAACGCAGGCTTCTCCATAAGTCTGTGTAAAACCAAACGCTTTGATCATCTCATCAAAGCGAATGTTCCAACTCCGAGATGCTTGCACCAGCCCATAAATCGAGCGTTGGAGCTTGCACACTTTGTCAGCATTCTTAGGATCGACAAAACCTTCCGGCTGCATCATATACAATTCTTCCTTAAGGAAACCATTAAGGAATGCCGTTTTGACGTCCATTTGCCATATTTCGTAATCATAGAATGCGGCAATTGCTAACATGATTCGGACGGACTTCAGCTTCGCTACCGGTGAGAAAGTCTCATCGTAGTCAACCCCTTGAACTTGTCGATAACCCTTAGCGACAAGCCGAGCTTTATAGATGGTCACATTACCATCCGCGTCTGTCTTCCTCTTAAAGATCCATTTATTTTCTATGGCTCGCCGCTCAACGGGCAAGTCAGTCAAAGTCCATACTTTGTTTTCATATATGGATCCAATCTCGGATTTCATGGCTTCCAGCCATTTGTCGGAATCCGGGCCCGCCATCGCTTCTTCATAGTTCGAAGGTTCATCATTGTCTAACAGCATGATTTCCAAGACAGGGTTGCCGTACCACTCTGGTGCGGAACGTGTCCTTGTGGACCTTCGAATTTCAGTAGGGGCTTGATAAGAAGTATCTTGATCATTGTCATTAACTTCCTCTCTAGTCGGTGCAGGCACCTCAGGAACATTTTCTTGAGTTGCGCCATTTTCCAGTTCAAGAGGTAATACTTCATCAAGCTCTACTTTCCTCCCACTTACTTCTTTCGAGAGAAACTCTTTCTCCAGAAAGGACCCATTCTTGGCAACAAAGATCTTGCCTTCGGATCTGAGGTAGAAGGTGTACCCAATAGTTTCTTTTGGGTATCCTATGAAGACGCATTTTTCCGACTTGGGTTCGAGCTTTTCAGGTTGAAGTTTCTTGACATAAGCATCGCATCCCCAAACTTTTAGAAACGACAACTTAGGTTTCTTCCCAAACCATAATTCATACGGTGTCGTCTCAACGGATTTCGA
>NW_021225775.1:0-391 GCF_002162155.2 Triticum dicoccoides
CTCTCCGGCGAGCCCCCGTCCCCGCTGCGGGTGGTTCTTCCTTAACTCCGGCGAGCCCCCCCCCCAACCCCTGAAAATTGACTGACCCAAAAGTCGATTTAGTCGACTGAAGTGTGGCTTAATCGGAGCAGAGCAGCAGCACGAGCGAGGGGGAGAGCAGCAGCGGCAGCTGGGCGAGCGAGCGATCGAGCGAGAGCCGGAGCAGCAGCAGCAGATCCGGCTAGTATGGACGCCGCCGCCGAAGGGGCCTCGCACTGGGGGAGAGCCGCCGTGGAGATGTCGCCCGCGGCGCCGGCTTCAAGGTAGCCGCTCCATGGGGGTGCAGGATGGAGCACCGTCGGCGCCGGGAGGTCGAGTTAAGGAGAAGGTGTGATGCGATGAGTGTACAACC
>NW_021225776.1:0-1310 GCF_002162155.2 Triticum dicoccoides
AAAGGGGGGCTGGGAGTTAAAGACTTGCATAAACAGAATCTGAGTTTGCTCACCAAGTGGTGGTGGAAACTGGAGACCAAAAATGGTTTATGGCAAGATATTATTAAGGCTAGATACCTTCGTAGAGATACTATTGGCTCGGTTAAAGGGAAAATCAGCGACTCCCCATGTTGGGAGGTGATAATGAAAGTGAAAGACCTTTATATGGCAGGTAGGCGTGTGGTGATACAATCTGGCAATATTGCCAGGCTTTGGAGAGATCCTGTTGGGGATCAATTACCATTTTGTGAACAATTCCCCAGATTGTTCTCTATATGCAATTATCCTGACTGTACTGTCAATGCCTGCCTAGCGGCTGATCCTCTGTCCTTCTTTCGAAGAAGGCTAAATCATGAAATGGGGGAGCAATGGCATCAGATGGTAGATACAGTCAGTAAGATTTGCATTTCTAGTGAGGGTGACAAAATCAAGTGGGGGCTGGGTTCCAAAACCTACTTCACCACTCGCTTAGTTTATGCATTCCTAGAGAGACATATTACGGGATGTAACTATAACTGGATTTGGAGAGCGAATATACCTCTGAAGATCCAAATCTTTACGTGGCAATTGTCACAGAATGCAATCTTAACCAGAGAGGTGATGAAGCACAGGGGGTGGAAAAAAGATCCTAAATGCTCCTTTTGTGCTGCAAAAGAAACATCTCAACATCTATTTCTTACCTGCCCAAATGCTCCTTTTGTGCTGCAAAAGAAACATCTCAACATCTCTTTTTACCTGCCCAGTGGCCAGGGTAACTTGGAGAGCGGTGGCTTGTATGTTTGGGACTGATTTATGTCCAAATAACCTATGGCAAGCATATGCGTGGTGCTATTCTTTTTCCCAGAAGGGGAAGTGTTCTACACAGCGGGCATTGCTGCCATATGCTGGGCGATTTGGACGTGTCGCAACAGAGTTACTTTTGAGTTTATACCGCTCAGAAACCCATTTGAATGCACTTTCTCTACTTGTGCTCTTCTTTGTTACTGGGCAGGGCTGATGAAACAACAAAAGGATGCGGAGGACCTGAGGACTGGAGCGAACATGCTAAAGATCAACGCCTCAAGACTAATGCAGATCTGTGCCGTGGCGCACCAGGAAGATGGGGCTTGCCAAAGGTCACCCAGGCCAGAACAAATGAAGAGAACTAAAAAGGATGATGTTTGCTGCTACACAGGAAGGGCTGTTGTTCTTGCGTGTTGTGTGTTGGTTGGGTGCTTAGGCCCTTTGTCCCTTGGCTAGTTAAAACTAAACTGTCTGTTGGTTTCGGCTGA
>NW_021225777.1:0-396 GCF_002162155.2 Triticum dicoccoides
GTTTTGGAGCTTATGGTCATCTTGGTGACAAGCTCGAATTCATCAAAAATGGAGTTCACTCGCATCTTCTATGATGTTTTCGATGTTGGAGGTTATGCCGATTCTTCTCAGCTGGAGGTTTCACTCCTCTATTTGTTGGCATACCTCCCCTGCCTCTTCTTACTATATTATCGGTTCTTTTTTGGTTCTTCACCTTGTGTGTTTCGGAGCTTATGGTCATCTTGGTGACAAGCTCAAGTTCATCGAAAACGGAGTTCAGTCGCATCATCTATGATGTTTTTGATGTTGGAGGTTATGTCGGTTCTTCTCAGTTGAAGGTTTCACTCCTCTACTTATTGGCATACCTCCCCTGCCTTTCTTACTATATTATTGGTTCTTGTTTGCTTCTTCTCTTTG
>NW_021225778.1:0-1086 GCF_002162155.2 Triticum dicoccoides
TGGGTAGCTGCAGATCTTCAAAACTGATGTTTGGCGTGTCAAACCACTCGTCAATGAAGTTGTGGATGATGGTGACATCAAAGAGAGGCAGATCATTGAATATTTCTGCTTCTTCTTTGCTCTTGATGAGTTGCTCAAGAGCGTCATTTGCAAGATCTTCATCACTTGACAGATCAATGTCGTCGTTGCGCAGAATGGCAGCAGCTGTTAGCTCTTTGCCAGTGTGAGACAGAGGCATCTTGGCCTTCTGGGCTTGGAGACGCGTGATAAGTCTTCAGATTGCACACAGTCTTCAGGAGGTGCAGTTGCCTATGGCTTCGCCCTTGAGATTTTTGGTGAAGGGGCCGGCTTTGAAGCTTTTGGCTTCTTCAACTGCTTTGGCTTCGGCACTGCAGGCGCGTCATCAGACTTAGTGTCAGCTATAGGCTCATTCACTGCAGTCCCTTGAACCAAGATGTAGGTGATGAGGCCTTCAAGGTTGGCGAAAGGACCGATGACATTGGGTTCTGCATGTCGTGTGCCATCTGCCCTTGGAGATGAGGGACCAGGGTTGAAGTCTAACCCAAAAGACTTCTTGTTCTGCTTCGCTGAGTTTTGAGCAATCTGGAAGTTGCTCTTGAACAGATTGTCGTCACGACACCATAGCAGTGACGACGAGTGTGCATCAGCAGGCTGTGGTCCACGGACCATGCATGGATAGAAGCCTTGAGCAATGGCTTCATCTCTGGACCTGGGTAGAAGATTCTTGAATCGGATGCCTCCCCACGGTCTCTTGATGGTGTTTTTCTTAGCATACTCCTGGGTCACAAATCTGTACTTGAACCATTGTTCTGCCCAATATCTTCGAATCCATTGGATTCGGGTCTTGCGCTGACTGTAATCCTCTTCAGGATCTGTCTTGTACATTTCTGAGAGTTCATCCGGCATATCTCTGGAGGTCTCACCACGACGCTTTCTGCCACCCTTCCTTGCTGCTTTCTCTGAAGCCATAAACTTTAACTTGAAAGGCTTCAAGACGTTCAAAGGCTTCAAAGGTTTTTGTTTGCTGGACCAACAGGAACTGGCTTCGGGAGATCTTATGTGATG
>NW_021225779.1:0-993 GCF_002162155.2 Triticum dicoccoides
AATTTTTCCCTTGTCTTAAACGCTGCAATTTTTGAAGCAATTCACGTTGATAATATGGTGGAACCCAACGCGTACGCATAGCAGTTTTCAAAGCAGCCCAAGTAGTTGGAATAGGATATAATCTACAATGTTCAGACCACCATACACATGCAAAACTAGTGAAAGCACAAACGGCAGCAGCAACTCGTCTCTCCTCAGGATATTGTAAACATGTAAATCGTTGTTCAGTTTCTAACTCCCAAGTAAGATATATATCAGGAACATATCTACCCTCAGATGGTGGAATATTCAATTTCAGTTTAGGAATATGGACATCATCTCGTACCTGAGGTGGTGGTGCAGGCCTACCATTACGAATATATACCTGAGGTCGACCTGCTGGTGGTGGTACAGGTGGCTGCACGTAGTGTTGATTTTGATCAACCTCATCCTCATAATCTCCCACATAATCATCCTCCTCCGCATCAGCAGCACCAATAGTTTGGCCAAACTCAAGAGGAACACGGCTTGCTCGGCGGAGGTCTGCTTCGCGACGTGGAGGTAGTCGTTATTGTTGTTGTTGGAGAGGTGCGTTAGGTGCAGCGGGTGGTGGTGGTGGAAGACGCGCGAGCAATTCATTAAACTTGTTATCGAGCTTTGTTTCGAACGTCTTCTCAAAGCCAGTGATCTTCTCCATGGCCTCTTCAAAATTGTTCAGCACATCTTGCACCTGTTCAGTCATCATTTGCTGAAACTTATCATGAAGCTCCTTGTTCGATAAATTCTCCCAGTCAATCTCGTCGGCTTGTGATCCTGGCATGGTTAGCAGCAATAGAAACACACAAGAATATGATCCTACAGACTACGAACAAGTGGTGGTGGTGGGTGTCACAAATCCGTCAAGCAAATCTCAAATTCTTACCAGTTCTTACCCAGCAGCAGGCGGTGATCGGCAACCGTTGTAGTCAAAAACTCTCAAAGCTTGGATAGAGCGATTACCAGGGAGAGTCAAAC
>NW_021225780.1:0-1596 GCF_002162155.2 Triticum dicoccoides
TGGTAACTCACGTACAAACACCATGATAATTCACATGGGATCCGAACCTGCATCGGATAGCAAGGACACGCCTAATGCCAAGACCAACAACCATTACACCAACCTACACTGTTGTTCAATACTTGAAAACAAAATCTTTCAAAACTCTTTCTCATGATTGTCAGATGACAAAAAGAAAGGTATTTTCCTCAAGTTTTTTCCACTGCATAAATGATGATGTACTATACGTGTGAATGTATAAAGGGACTCCTCTGTGACTTTTTATCAGGGTCAGGTACATAAGTTATCGGGTATGTGATGTGTGAGTTACCATGCTATTCACACAAAAATTATCGAGGGGGTGTGTTTATCTACCCCTGGTAGCTTATGTACAAATATCGAGGGGATATTTCATCAACCCTCCCTCCCCCCGGTTGCCAAAGTTATCAAGATAGGATGCATAAGTTATCAAGTCTATGATGTGTGAGTACCATGCTATTCACACAAAAGTTCGTCAACTCCCCTCCCCCCCCTTCGGTCGCCAAAGTTACCAGTACAGCGGTAAATAAGTTATCGGGTCTGCAATGTGTAAGTTATCATGCTATTCTCAAAAGTTACCGGGGATATTTAATCAACTCCTCAAAGAAGAAAGAAAAAGGAAGCAACATGGAATGGTCAAAATAGTATGATGTGCATTCTTTTGCACAACAAATAGTCTAGCTGAGCTGGTTAGTGTTCGTTTCACATTAGCTGCTTGGCGTGTGTTCAAATCCCATATTTAGCATCATTTTTTTGAATAAAAAGGGCGTGCCAATAGATCTAGCACCCAAATAAATGACAGGCCCAATTCAGAGAAAAAATCACAGCAGTCAATGCCATAATCTCCGGATTTCCTCCCACTAAATTCGCCATCAAGTTAGCAAGTCGTACATTCCTTGAACAAAGAACCAGTACGCAATACATTCATAGTCTGAGCACTTTTTACAACAACGAAGTCTGGGCGAGTTGGTTACTGGGATGGTGCACCTGCACGAGGTCGGGGGTTTGAATCCCGTCTTGGCCGCCCTTTCTTTTTTTCGCGCGGAGTCGAGCGCCTGGATGAGTCGCGACCACGCGATGGGAATCGAACGACGCACGAATCGTACATGCGCTAAATTCCTGCCGGCAGGAAATTAGCTTTGTAAACGAAAAAAAAGAGATAAGAAGGAAAAAAGTGTAAAAGAGTGTAGATGTGAGGCAGGTGGGGTGGCTAGCGCAGGTTGCAAACGACGAGGAGATCCTAGGTTGGAAATCTGCCCGACCTGTTGCTTTTTTTTATTTGTACAGAAAGAAGAAGAAATGGCAAGATGGGCCTAGCCCAATTAGATGCGCCTGCAGGCGCCAGTTGGGGAACCGGCGCATAAGCGCCAAATAAGATTTCCCTTTTTATACTTCTTTCAAACGAAAGCAAAACCAATTTGTGGGCTTTTATCGTGCAAAATTTAGATCAGGGCCTTTCAGCACGCAGATTTAACAAAACACTGGCCTGGACAATCAATTTGGGCTCATGCTCGAAGCCCAAATCCTCTCGGTCTCTCTCACCCACTCGCCAGAGGTGGTTTGTCTCAAAAAAAAAAA
>NW_021225781.1:0-495 GCF_002162155.2 Triticum dicoccoides
TAAACACCCTTAAGTTAAAATAGCATAAAATAATATAGACCCTGACTCTCCATTATGAAGAATGGAGATCATCATGTCTCCAATTCTTGTGCTTCGCTGCCTTTTGCTTCCAAGAAGCTCCTTATGACTGTCCATACATTTTTTCGATTCTTTGATTGTCATGTCTCCACTTCTTTTAGAAACCCGGTATGGACAGTTCAGATTCGTAGGAAGACCTGGTTGTATGTTCAAAACATGAAGGCTACCGTGCGTATACATCAGATGATGCACACAATCATTCCGGATTATCTGTTGAAAAACATAGTAATAACTTCGTAGTTAGCAATGATGTACTAGTTTTAGAAGTGTGCAAAAAGATGCACGGATGTCGTAATAGTAAAAAATCTTACCAGGGTATCTCCATGGTAGTTACCGTAGTTCAACACGTGCACTAGTGGCACGTATTGACCATAATTTTGAGGAGTTCGATTGTAGACATTGTAATTCTCAAGATCA
>NW_021225782.1:0-2221 GCF_002162155.2 Triticum dicoccoides
TGGTTGGCATGGGTGTCTTGCATGGACTAGCATCAGACATGCCAAACTTCTCTAGGATATCCTTGAGGTATTTTGCTTGAGACAAGAAAATTCCTTCTTGAAATTGTTGAATTTGAAATCCGAGAAAGAACTTCAAATCCGCATTGAGTGACATTTCAAAATTCTTGGTCATTGAAGCCGCAAACTTCTTGCACGAATGAATGTTAGGAGAAGCAAAAATGATATCATCTACATAGATTTGGCATAAGATCAAATCACCCTTGTCCCTCTTAGTAAAAAGAGTGGGATCGATCACCCCTCTCAGAAAACCATCATCGAGTAAAAACTTCTTAAAATGATCATACCAAGCACGAGGTGCTTGTTTGAGGCCATACAAAGCCTTATGAAGTTTATACACATAGTCTTTGTGATCGGGATCAACGAACCCAGGTGGTTGTGACACATATACTTCTTGTAGAGGACCGTTAAGGAAAGCACTCTTCACATCCATTTTATGTAAAGTAAAACCATTGAAAGCAGCATAAGCAAGTAAGATGCGAATGGATTCAAGACGGGCAACGGGGGCAAAGGTCTCACCAAAGTCCAAACCATCAACTTGTGAGTATCCTTGTGCCACTAACCTTGCCTTGTTACGGATGATTACACCATTCTCATCTTGCTTGTTCTTGAAAATCCATTTTGTTCCAATGACGTTGTGCTCGATAGGTGGCCTCTTGACTAATGACCACACTTGGTTGCGTTCAAAACTATTCAACTCTTCTTGCATAGCAACGAGCCAATCGTTGTCCATCAATGCATCTTGTACCTTGAGGGGCTCAACACTAGACACAAACGAGAAGTGAGAACAAAAGTTTGTCAAATGTTTACGAGTGACTCTACCTTCCGATATGTCGGTGAGAATTTTTTCAACAACACAACCGGCGACTCGAGGCATGATGGAGGTTAGAGTTTCTCAAGGTTCAACTTCATGTCCATCATCCACGTCCTCAACATATGGATCATTAATGTGTGGTGGAAGATCTTCTTGTTCATATTGCATTTGTTGAGGTTCATCATCAATGATTGAAGTTTCTTGTTCTTGCCCTTGATGATGATCTTGTTGTTGAATATTATCATGAAGAGGAACTTGATCATCTTCTTGTACTTGGACTAAGGGCATCGGTTGAACAATAGAAGTTTGTGGTGGTATGGATGTTGAAGTAGTTTGATGATGTGTGAAACTTCCATCTTCTTCTTCATCATCATGAGGTTCTTGTTCCATTGGAAGAAGTGCACCAACACCCATGGTCAAAATATCTTGAGAGGAATCTTCTTCACCTACATCACTTAGATCAACTTGCTCCCCATGGGAGCCATTAAATTCATCAAACACCATGTCACAAGTTTCTACAACACATCCATCGGATTTGTTGTAGACTCTATAGGTGTGAGAGTTTGATCCATAGCCAACAAATATGCCCTCAATTGTTTTGGATTGAAATTTTCCTAAACGTTCTCATTTGTTGAGGATGAAGCATTTGCACCCAAATACGCGAAAGTACTTGACATTTGGCTTGTTCCCAGTTAGGAGCTCATATGGAGTCTTTTCCAATATAGTGCGGAGGAAGAGCCGGTTTGATGCATGGCATGCAGTGTTGACAGCTTCGGCCCAAAAACTATCTTGTGACTAGTATTCATCCAACAGGGACCTTGCCATCTCTACAAGTGTACGGTTCTTCCTTTCGGCTACACCATTTTGCCGAGGAGTGTATGGAGCTGAATATTGATGCTCAATCCCTTCATCACTAAGGAATTCTTCCAAGTATAGTTCTTGAACTCAGAGCCATTGCCACTTCTTATTGCCAAGATTTCTTTGTCAAACTTGCATTGTGCTTGCTTGGCAAAATTAATGACGGTGATCTTCGTCTTGTCCTTGGACTTGAGGAAAAACACCCATGTATATCTTGAGTAATCATCAACAATTACAAGTCCATACTTTTTCCCACCAAGACTATCCCACGAAGGGGGCCCAAAAAGATCCACATGAAGGAGCTCCAGGGGCCTTGAAGTAGATACTATGTTCTTGGGTAGGTGCTTTGATTGATGTTGCTTCCTGTCTATGCATGCACTACACACACGATCTTTCTCAAAAGAGACATTTGTTAGTCCAAGGATGTGATTCCCTTTTAAGAGATCTTGAAGATTTCTCATGTCGACATGGGCTAGCCGGTGATGCCATAGC
>NW_021225783.1:0-1889 GCF_002162155.2 Triticum dicoccoides
TAGCTTCGGGGGAAGCTTCGGCAGTTCGTTTGCTGCGATTTGCTTCTCGTTCCTCTATCGCCTGTACCCTTGCTTGCAGCGCCTGCATTTGGGTCTGCTGCACTTTTTTCCTCCTCTCCTGGCATTTGTAACCACCTGCGTCCGGAAACCCAACCTTCCACGGAATGGAGCCTGGCGTGCCTCGTGCCTGTCCAGGGTGCTCAGGATTCCCGAGGGCCATTGTGAGCTCGTCGTTCTCTCTGTCTGGAAAGAACGTCCCTTGCTATGCTGCTTTGATATACTGTTGAAGCTTCTTAACTGGTATGTCCATTTGATCGTTCGTCCAAATGCACTTCCCTGATACAAGGTCCAAGGTTCTGCCAGCCCCGAAGAACCAAGTCCGGCAATGGTCTGTCCAGTTAATTGTCTCTGGTTCGATCCCTTTATCAACCAGATCATTCTCAGTCTTGGCCCACTTAGGCCGGGCTACGAGGTAGCCACCTGACCCCGTGTGATGGTGATGCTTCTTCTTCGTAGCATTTTGCTTGTTTGTCGCCGACATCTTCTTACTCTTTTCTGATGTCTTGTGGGCCACAAATGCGGGCCAGTGATCTCTGATCTTCTCATATCTGCCCTTGAATTCTGGTGTCTCTTTATTTTCGACAAACTTATTCAGCTCTTTCTTCCACCTCCTGAATAGTTTTGCTAACCTCTTAAGAGCAAAAGACTTGATTAATTGCTCTTTAACTGGCTTCTCCGGATCATCCTCTTGCGGTAGGGTGAAATTTGACTTCAGCTCAGTCCAAAGATCATTTTTCTGCATATCATTGACATAAGACACCTCAGGGTCTTCTGTAGCCTGCTTTAACCATTGCTGGATGCTGATCGGGATCTTGTCCCTAACCAAAACCCCGCACTGAGCAACAAATGTGCTCTTTGTCCGGAGGGGTTCAATCGGTTGGCCGTCGGGCGCGATTGCTATGATCTCAAATTTTTCATCCGAGCTCAACTTTTTCTTCGGGCCTCGTCTCTTTACCAAAGTTGTGCTCGATCCGGAGGGCTAGCAAAAAGAACAAAGACTTAATTAATATGTGTACATACCAAAACAATGAATGCATCAGTTAGCTAGTCAGCAGAAGCTTAACTAATATATATACCTGGCCGAACTCGGTTCGGTCACCGGAGACGTCATCACGGTCTCCTTCTTGCACCGGCATTGGGTCACCGGAGCCGTCCTCACGGTCTCCTTCTTGCACCGGCATTAGGTCACCGGAGCCATCATAATCATAGCCAGCTGCTTCGAGACCATCGGTGTCATTGAGAAACAACGAGCAGACGACATCACTTCCTCGTGCGATTATGTCCCCCAACAACTCTTCTTGTACTTCGTCTCAAGCGGTGTCCATAGTTTCTACAAATATTTACAACATGGCAATTATTATTCAAACATGCAGATGGATATATTAGTGGCAAACGTAGAACTAATATTAATTAGTGGCCTCGACGCTGCTTCTCTAGGGTTTGGGGTGGCCTCGACGCTGCTTCTCTAGGGTTTGGGGTGGCCTCGACAACGCTTCAAGGATAAAAAAAGAAGAGGAAGAAGAAAAAAAAGAGGAGAAGAAAGAATAGAGGAGTAAGAACTCCTCTATTCTTTCTTCTCCTCTTTTTTTCTTCATCTTCCTCTTTTTTTATCGGAAACGAGGGTTGTTGAGGGTCGCCGAGCGGTAGAGGAAACCCAAAATAGCAAGTATCGTGGGTGTGAGATACATGTGGCCGTGGGTGTCGGACACTACATCCACGCCCACAAGTGACATGGGCGTCGAAGCCCGCGTCACTTGTGGGATGTGGACACCGACAGCCACATGTATCTCACATCGACGATACTTGCTATTTAGGGTTTCCTCTACCGC
>NW_021225784.1:0-517 GCF_002162155.2 Triticum dicoccoides
CAAATTCAAAATTTCTTGAATAGATCTGAAATATATATTCCAAAAACATTTAAAAAATGTTGATGCACATATTTTCAAATACACACTGAACATTTTTTTGAATACACCTTGTACATTTTTCGTATACACACAGATATTTTTTTTGATAGACAGAACAGTTTTCAATACATGATGAATTTCTTCAAATGTGAAGAACAATTTTTTTTAAATGAGTGGATATTTTTCAATGTCATGAATATTTTTTTGAATGGTGCCAATATTTTTTGAATTTCGACCGAATGTTTTTCTAACACTTCGCGAACATTTTTCTGATGACATGAACATTTTTTTTGGAATGTACAAACATTTGTTAAAACCTTGAGAGCAAAAGAAAAGTACATTCTCCAAACATAATTATAATACGTGGTAAATGTTTTGAAAATCTGAACAAAACATTTTGTTTCATATACACGTCTATATTTCTGAGCCTTTTTGAACTATAAACATAAGTAAGAAAAAAGAAAACAAAAAAATCTCC
>NW_021225785.1:0-407 GCF_002162155.2 Triticum dicoccoides
ATGAGTTTGTGATGGGTACTTGGTATGTCTTGACTTGAGCAAATACCTCCCCGGCAACGGCGCCAGAAATCCTTCTTGCTACGTCTTGAGCTTGCGTTGGTTTTCCTTGAAGAGGAAAGGGTGATGCAGCAATAGTAGCGTAAATATTTCCCTCAGTTTTTGAGAACCAAGGTATCAATCCAGTAGGAGGCTCCTCAAAAGTCCCATGCACCTACACAAACAAACAAAGAACTCGCAACCAACGCAATAAAGAGGTTGTCAATCCCTTCACGGCCACTTGCGAAAGTGAGATCTGATAGAGGTAGTATGATAAGATAAATATATTTTTGGTATTTTATAATATAGATTGGAAAAGTAAAGATGCAAATAAAAGTAGATTAAAAGCTTATATGATAAATGATAGACCC
>NW_021225786.1:0-979 GCF_002162155.2 Triticum dicoccoides
TTCTATTGACTACTTCAGTTTGTCCATCAGTTTGGGGGGGACAAGTAGTACTAAAAAGCAGTTTAGTCCCCAACTTAGCCCATAAACATCTCCAAAAGTGGCTAAGAAATTTAGTATCACGATCTGAAACAATAGTATTTGGCACACCATGCAAGCGAATAATTTCACGAAAGAACAAATCAGCAACATTAACAGCATCATCGCTTTTATGACATGGTATAAAGTGTGCCATTTTCGAGAATCTATCCACGACAACAAATATGCTATCCCTCCCCTTCTTTGTTCGAGGTAAACCTAAAACAAAGTCCATAGATATATCCTTCCAAGGAACACTAGGTACAGGCAAAGGCATATATAAACCATGAGGATTGAGTCGTGACTTAGCTTTTTGACATGTAGTGCAGCGAGCAATAAAACGCTCAACATCCCGTCTCATCTTTGGCCAAAAGAAATGTGTAGAAAGTACGTTCTCCGTCTTCTTCACGCCAAAGTGTCCCATTAATCCTCCTCCATGCGCCTCCTGCAACAACAAAAGACGAACGGAGCTAGCTGGAATGCATAGCTTGTTAGCACGAAACACAAATCCATCGTTAACAACAAACTTGTTCCACATTCTTCCTTCTTTACAATTCTGCATTACATCTTTAAAATCAGCATCATGCACATATTGATCTTTGATGGTCTCCAAACCAAATATTTTGAAGTCAAGTTGTGAAAGCATAGTATAGCGACGAGACAATGCATCAGCAATAACATTTTCTTTTCCCTTCTTATGTTTAATGACATAAGGGAAAGTCTCAATGAATTCAACCCATTTAGCATGTCTACGATTCAGTTTAGCTTGACTTTTAATATGTTTCAAAGATTCATGATCAGAATGTATAACAAATTCTTTGGGCCATAAATAATGTTGCCATGTTTCTAAAGTCCGAACAAGAGCATATAATTCTTTATCATAAGTAGAATAATTCAGACTAGG
>NW_021225787.1:0-903 GCF_002162155.2 Triticum dicoccoides
GGGGGGGGGCGCAGCCTTGGCCCTTCCTCCAAGGAAGGGTGCGGCTAGGGAGGAGTCCCTCCTCCCCAAGGCACCTAGGAGGTGCCTTCCCCCTTTAGGACTCTTCCTTTCCTTATCTCTTGGCGCATGGGCCTCTTGGGGCTGGTGCCCTTGGCCCATATAGGCCAAGGCGCACACCCCTACAGCCCATGTGGCCCCCGGGGCAGGTGGACCCCTTTGGTGGACCCCCGGACCCCTTTCGGCACTCCCGGTACAATACTGATAATGCGCGAAACTTTTCCGGCGACCAAAACAAGACTTCCCATATATAAATCTTTACCTCCGGACCATTCCGGAACTCCTCGTGACGTCCGGGATCTCATCCGGGACTCCGAACAACTTTCGGGTTACCGCATACTAATATCTCTATAACCCTAGCGTCGCCGAACCTTAAGTGTGTAGACCCTACGGGTTCGGGAAGCATGCAGACATGACCGAGACGTTCTCCAGTCAATAACCAACAGCGGGATCTGGATACCCATGTTGGCTCCCACATGTTCCACGATGATCTCATCGGATGAACCACGATGTCGAGGATTCGATCAATCCCGTATGCAATTCCCTTTGTCTAGCGGTACGATACTTGCCCGAGATTCGATCGTCGGTATCCCGATACCTTGTTCAATCTCGTTACCGGCAAGTCTCTTTACTCGTTCTATAACACATCATCCCATGATCAACTCCTTGATCACACTGTGCACATTATGATGATGTCCTACCGAGTGGGCCCAGAGATACCTCTCCGCTTACACGGAGTGACAAATCCCAGTCTCGATTCGTGCCAACCCAACAGACACTTTCGGAGATACCCGTAGTGCACCTTTATAGCCACCCAGTTACGTTGTGACGTTTGGCACACCCAAA
>NW_021225788.1:0-1112 GCF_002162155.2 Triticum dicoccoides
ATAACACTTCGATATAATATAGTTTATAGGGTTTTTGTATTGCCCACAGTAGTTGTTTTTTCATGATATATTCAAGTTGGTGTACCACGGTTTTTGTTATATGTTCTTGTTATATGGCAATTCTTCTTATATGTAATGTCTGTTGCCAACCTCAAATCATCTTATATGTTAATTTTAGTTACGAAGCCTGAATATTCTGTTTTACGATTAAGATCGATGCACTGAGAACTTCATGTTATTGTTTTCTTTTCCTATGAAGTGGATTGTTCATCTTTGCTCATATTGCTTTAGGAAAATGGCGCGACCACCACCACCACCATGTCGACTGTGAAAGTTAAGGTGCGCCAGTAGCCTTGCAACTGGCAAACTGTTCGGCATCTATTTCTAGCCGAGTTTTCGTCATGCGGCAGTAAGAAATTATATGAAATGTAATAACTATTTTGTTTTTAGTGTTGGCATTAATGCATTGTGTCATTTTGCTTTTTTACACAGACCGTCCCATGCAATATTTGGTTGAAATTCAACAAGCTCACAAGAGACACTGTGACCTTTGAAGCTCCTGGGGGCCCTACACTATGGAGGTCGAGAAAGGACGCAATATGTCACAGATTAGAGGAGATGGATGGGCCCGTTTCCTCGCCAGCATGCGTGTTACTGCTGGTGAGTTGATCAGGTTCTCCTTCAGAGCCGAAAGACCCAAGTTGGCTGTCATTTATATCAACAATGATGAAGATGATGAAAATGATGAAGATGATGAGGACCCACTCAATGAAGATGACGAGGACCCACTTCATGAAGCCATCATAGCTCAAAGAATAAAGCTGAGCGAGGAGGAGGTGTGCAACCTATGGGACATAATTCCGGCACGTGATGACTTTGTCGGGGTACCATTCGTTACCCACCTGACAAATACCATTTCCGATCGACATGATATGGTATGTTATACTAACTGTAGTAATTTGATGATACATTTATGCTTTATTGATATGCTTTAGTGTACAGTCTGATCACATGCCACTAGTAGAAAAAGGGGCAAATCTGAGACACATTAGTGCCGGTTCGATTTTGAGCCGACACTAATGTGTCGATTAGTGCCGGTTCCAACGTCTAGC
>NW_021225789.1:0-930 GCF_002162155.2 Triticum dicoccoides
GCTTAATGGTAGTTTCAAATGAGCACATACCTTGACATGATCTTGAAGGGGTTCAAGATGGATCAGTCAAAGAAGGAGTACTTGCCTGAGTTGTAAGGTATGAAGTTAAGACTTAAAGCTCAACCACGGCAGAAGAAAGAGAAAGGACGAATGTCGTCCCCTATGCTTTTGTCATAGGCTCTATACGGTATGCCATGCTAAGTACCGCACCTGATGTGTGCCTTGCCACATATCTGGCAAGAGGGTACAAAGGTAATCTAGGAGTAGATCACCAGATAGCGGTCTAAATTATCCTTAGAGGAATAAGGATATGTTTCTTGGTTATGGAGGTGATAAAGAGTTCGACGTAAAGTGTTACGTCGATGCAAGCTTAACACCTATCCGGATAGCTCTGAATAGAGATACCGGATATGTATAATGGAGCAACAATTTAGAATAGCTCCAAGTAGAACAGTTATTTGAAATGGCTCCAAATATAGCGTAGTAGCTGCATCTACAAGATGACATAGAGATTTGCGAAGTACATACGGATCTGAAAGATTCAGACCCGTTGACTATAACATCTCTCACAAGCATAACATGATCAAACCCAGAACTCATTGAGTCTTAATCACATGATGATGTGAACTAGTTTAGTGACACTAGTAAACTCTTTGGATGTTGGTCACATGGCGATGTGACCTGTGAGTGTTAATCACATATCGATGTGAACTGGATTATTGACTCTAGTGCAAGTGGGAGACTGTTGGAAATATGCCCTAGAGGCAATAATAAATTAGTTATTATTATATTTCCTTGTTCATGATAATCGTTTATTATCCATGCTAGAATTGTATTGATAGGAAACTCAGATACATGTGTGGATACATAGACAACACCATGTCCCTAGTAAGCCTCTAGTTGACTAGCTCGTTGATCAATAGATGGTTA
>NW_021225790.1:0-1682 GCF_002162155.2 Triticum dicoccoides
TTAACTTGTACGCATCAAATGTTTGACTTGTCTGGTATCCCTTCTATAGGACTACCACAATCTCCATGCCGTCTCCTTCAACTCCAGGGTTCGGGAGCTGGAGACGCAGACCGCGCATCTGTCTGAGAGCCGGAGTAAGTTTCGACTTCCTTTCTTCGCGGGGGCACGCTGGCGCACCCGTGGGCTGTAGTCCCCGAGGTTCGGGCCGACTACTGAGCAGTCAGGCCGAATCTCCTTAGTGTTTCTTTCTTTGCTAATTACTTCTTCTCTGCGGGGGCACGATGGTGCACCCGCGGGCTATAGTCCCCGAGGTTCGGGCAGACTGCTGAGCAGTCGGGCCAAATCTCCTCAGTGGTTCTTTCTTCGTCTTCTCGACTGATGCTCTTTCTTCTTTCCCTTTCTCTAGAGTCCAATGCCGCCTTGCAGCAGCAGCTGGGCAAAGCCAACACCACTCTGCGCGGCAAGGAGGCGGAGTGCGGCAAGCTGACCGAGGAGCGGGACCGGCTGGTCGCCAAGCTCGTCGAGTAGACGGAGGCTCTCAAGACGGCCCAACGGGACGCGAAGGCGAAGGAGGCCGATCTCCTTGCCGAGTTCAAAACCGAGCGCGCCGCCTGGGCCGACAAGGAGGCGTAGACGACGGCCTGCTTCAGCAGCATCGAGGACCTGGTCGACAGTGAGTTTTGTTCTTCTTGTTCGTTGTCTTGAGCTGCCGGCCTCTTCTAAGCCGACTGCCTATTTCTGACTTTGTTTTTCCTTGCTTTCTGCCCAAGCAGATTTCTTCCCGGGTCACTCCGTTGCCGCGAGCCAAGCCATCGAGGCCCAGCGCGAGGAGCGGAGGGCGGAAGGCGCGTAGATCGCTGCTGACGCCCCCTGGACCCTTAATGAGTAGATCCTCAGCATCCAGGCCCGTCTTCGGCCCGCCCATCAAGTGCTCCGCCGTCTTCAGCGCGTCGGGGCCCAGGCGATTTCCGCCCTATAGCCAGGCCTGCCGGCTCCGCGCACTCCAAGCCGGACCGCCGACTGGCTGTTGGTGGCAGCCGGCCGCCTGGAGGCCTGGAAGGGCTCTACAGCCCGGGCAGGAGCGCGCCGCGCCCTTGAGTTCGTCAAGGCGTGGTATCCTGGGCTGGACTTAGCCCAGTTAGCCACGTTTCAACAAGAAGCGCAGGAGGAGCTGGCAGCGGTGGAGGCCGAACTTGTCAACAGGGCGGCGGCGATCTCCGACTTCACCGACACCAGCACCTTCGTTCCGGAGGTGGTCAAGGAAGGCGGTGAAGCCCCGCAAGAGTGGCTCGGGCTGAACCCGGAAGATAGCGAGGACTCAGCCAAAGTCATCGACTCCAGCGATGAAGGAGAGGAGGGGGGGGGAGGAGGAGGAGGAGGACGAGGACAGCGACATCGACATGCCGGAGGCTGGTGCGGATGATCAGCACCACCCCGACCGGGCCTCGAGCAACAATCCGTGCTCCAAAGCGCCGACTGCTGCTGGAGGCGGCCAGGTGGTGACCAACTAGCCGCCCGTGCCTCCAACAAACGCCACTGACTCCATCGTCCAACCTTCCGCCACCGCGACTGGCCTCGCCGACTCCAGCGTCTAGCCAGAGCCGCCTGTCGTGCCAATCGGCGCAGCTGACTCCATCGTCCAGTCGGAGCCGCCTGTCGTGCCAATCAACGTTTCTGACTCC
>NW_021225791.1:0-1883 GCF_002162155.2 Triticum dicoccoides
GTGCTATCGTACATCCACGTTGATGGAGACTTCAACCCACAAAGGGTAACGGTTGCGCGAGTCCACGGAGGGCTCCACCCGCGAAGGGTCCATGAAGAAGAAACCTTGTCTATCCCACCATGGCCATCGCCCACGAAGGACTTGCCTCACTTAGGTAGATCTTCACAAAGTAGGCGATCTCCTTCCCTTACAAACTCCTTGGTTGAACTCCACAATCTTGACGGAGGCTCCCAAGTGACACCTAACCAATCTAGGAGACACCACTGTCCAAAAGGTAATAGCTGATGTGTTGATGATGAACTCCTTGCTCTTGTGCTTCAAATGATAGTCTCCCCAACACTCAACTCTCTCTCTCTCACACAGATTTGGATTTGGTGGAAAGATGATTTGAGTGGAAAGCAACTTGGGGAAGGCTAGAGATCAAGATTCTTGTGGTTGGATTGGAATATCTTGGTCTCAACACATGAGTAGGTGGTTCTCTCTCAGAAAATGAATGTTGGAAGTGTATGCACGTTCTGATGGCTCTCTCCACGAATGTTGGAAGGGGTATATATAGCCTGCACACAAAATCTAACCGTTACACATAATTTACCAAACTCGGTGGGACCGAATAGTTAAACTCGGTCAGACCGATTTAGTTCAAAATATGAACGTTAGGATTTTCGGTGGGACCGACATGTCAACTCGGTGTGACCGATTTCATTAGGGTTAGGGTATAACGTAATCTCGGTGAGACCGATCACATGAACTCGGTGAGACCGATTTCTGCAATAGACAAATAGAGAGTTGGTCAGGCAAACTCGGTGGGACCGATCGCTCATTTCGGTGAGACCGAAACGTTACGAAAAGGAAACAGAGAGTTTGCATTGGGAACTCGGTGGGACTGATCGCTCATCCCGGTTAGACCAAAATGTTACGAAGGGAAACAGAGAGTTTGCAATCCCATCTGGGTGAGACCGAACCGATTAGGGTTTCTAGCAGTGGCTATGTCAAATGAACTCGGTGGCGCCAGATAGATGAAACCGGTGGTGCCGAGTTTGACTTTTGGTTAGGGACATATGTGGATATGAGAAAGTGGTTGAGGGCTTTTGAAGCATATCACTAAGCATTTTGAGCAAGCAAGCCATTAAGAAACACCTCATCCCCTTTTAATAGTATTGGCTTTTCCTATGGACTGAATGTGATATTGGATCACTAAAATGAAAATGTAGAGTCTTGAGCTTGAGCCAATATGTGTCCTTAGCATTTTGAGGGATCCACATCTCTAGTGCATGCCATGCTAATCATTGAACTTTCTGAAATGATTATCTTGAAAGAGTATTAGTTCAATGAGCTATATGTTGCTAAGAATTACCAAAAATCACCCAGGAATTAGTTGCACTTTTAGGATTCCTAGCCCTTTGGCATCTTCGAGTTCCAGGAAAACTTAAGCACTTTGTTTGGAAGGTACTCCATGGCACGCTTCATTGCCTTGGTGCACTTGCTGGTAGGCATGTCTCACCAACAAGTTAGTGCCAAGTCTGCCTAATAAGAGTCGAAGACATCCAACATTGCCTTTTTTTCGTGCCCATGTGTAAAGAACATTTGCAAGGAAATTAGCTTACATGGAGATATACCTCAAGCCATCGGTCAATTCAAACCCAAGGCTATTCCCGAGCTTAGGGAGATGATGATCATATTTTTCTCTGGTGAAGATACATGGCTGCAGAGAAAGCAGGAAATCACAACGCAACTATAGGAAGAAGCATCGGAACAACAACAATAACGAAGATGGCGAGGTCAACGTCGGATTCAACAATCAGCGCCAAGGTGGCGGTGGCAAAAGGAAGAAGTTCCAAGGCAAGAAGGGAGGGGACCAGCTCGCCGCTTATAAGTTCCTAGAC
>NW_021225792.1:0-1849 GCF_002162155.2 Triticum dicoccoides
CGTTCACTGTGCCCTACACCAGGTTTACCGTGCCCTCTCCATTCTACAAAAGTTTTCTTACGGTCTGCTCTGTCGACCAATATTAGGTGCAAGGACACTATGCCACATACATATCTGTCTTGTCTTACTTCATAGTATATAAAAGCACACTAGATCTAAGCAGCAATCGTTGCAAGAGGAAACTCAATGCGAGCAAGGCAGCTAACTGTCTGCATGAATAGTTATAAAATATACCCGCAAAAAAAAGAATAGTTTTAAAATGGACAACAACCCCTTAGCAGCACGTCATGGGATTGGGAGGCCACGGAAATTTTGATATACTCTAGGAGTGACAATACAGTGCAGGTTTTGAACTTGTGACAAGTTCCAAGAGGGATCAGTGCATGTGTTGTTGTTTTCTTTGTCGTCCATATCAAGTTAAAAACATGCGCGGTTAACAACATGCGCGGCAAGGGTTTCCTAGTTTTCAGCTAGTGAAAACACACTGAAATGCCCAGTTTTTAGAAATTGCTCATTCACATTTCTACACTGTATAACCGTGGTGGAATTAAACGTTGATGGTTTCTTTTAGCATTCAACACTACATGTTACATTTCAGGTTTATTTCCAGATCGACGTCTTCACTTTGATACTTTGCGTTGATCTGATGCGAATTTGCCATTTGTATTTGTCAAGGATTTATTTGTTTCTAAGTGATCCATGTCATGACAGTTGCAACTGGTTTTATTGTGCCACGTTTTGAAGTCCAGACATTGTTCTTGTACATATTTTTCATTGTGATATGCAGCCTGTGCTAATTATCAGATGTTTGCCTTGAGCAGCATTCACCAAGTTTTCCCGGTGCATTGCCTCATGTGAAACACAGAGCATAGCACACATCGGACATCATGAACATGATATACATTGACTTTGATCATGAGTAGAAGAGAGTACAAAATTTATTCCAAAAGTTTCTCTTCTTGTAAAGTCAGTATTTAAGGTCAGGAAGACCTTGCAAAGAATGGAATGCTTCCATGGGGAGTAACATGAGGTGACACTAAGACCAAGAAAGCTCAACAAAGAAGGAAACCTTGTGCATATTCTTCAACCATTCTCAGCGTAGGCGCATCAATTGGACTTGTATTAGATTGATATCTTTATATTCAAGAGATTAATTTCAATTTATTTGTTTGCCCTTTTCCGTCTTGCGTGTTTGTTTCTTGCTATGGAAGTATCTCCCAGTAAAATATTTGCATAATACAGGTTCTGGTGTTTAGCCGAATAAGAAGGCTGATACTTCAGCTTTATATCTGTTTTTCAGTAGGGATGGAATTTACAGTATAGTATAGCTATCATAAAAAATATGCCATATTAGAACCTTTTGCCGGTTTATTTGTAAGGAAAGATTCTTTTTGTGACATATAGTATAAATGCGGACATTCACAAACACGTACATACACTCAGCCTTACAAACACACCCACACAAAAGCCCTATGAGCACCTTCGAAAGACTAAGCCAGCAGGTCCCGAAATAGATGAAGTCACCACAAAAGCCTCACTATCAACGAGCATGTTGCTTACCAATGAAAGAATAAAGACTTCAAATCCTGGAATAAATCTAGGAAAGTGCGAGCATCCATGCAAAGTCTATGACTTGAATTCAGGTGGGAAGTTCCACCAGAAGACACCTGACCAACTAAACTACGCTTAGTTCCCATTTGTTAGGGAATGTCTAAAAAGGTGCACAAGTAACTATTCATCGTGAAAAAACCTCTAATGAATATTTAGACTTACTGCCTCTCCTACTTGAACAGATAAGGTTTTGTAGTCCGCTCTTCCTTCGTCCAACCTCTAGTTGGACCCCCCCCCC
>NW_021225793.1:0-1724 GCF_002162155.2 Triticum dicoccoides
AATTAATCAGGAGAAGAACGAATGAACCCTAGTTAGATTATAGAAAATTTGGTACTTTCATACATACAGAAGAAACAAAATGATGCACCGACTGCCTTAATTTTTAAGTTCTTGTTCTGGGACCACTTCAAGTTAAGGAGACATTTTAACTGTATTTGTGAGAGAGTTGCTGAAGTAGTGCGTCAAATTAATATAGATGCTATATATGCTACCACTTTGTAATTTTGTATGTAGGTCTCTTTCGTTTTCGTCGATTAATGTCATGATCTACGTACGCCAGAAGACACGTGCGAGCTGTTTGATCCTTGTTAAACAATCCTGCATGCATACTATTTGTCCCTAATCCTATTTCCGGATGATAGCATTGAAACTATAGCCAGTAGTATCTCTTTGTACACTCCACTGTTTGTGAAAGTAAAATATATTAACCATGAAGGAATGCTCTGATCTAAACTAGGTGCGAGGAGCGACCTGAGTTCTATGAAGTGGGCAAGGCTAGTGTAGAGAGGGGTATACGAGACTCTCTTTTCTGGCCTGATGGCTCAAAGAAGATGCACGTTAAATCGGAACCGGTTGATGAAAGCCGTTGCTGGATGCTCCAGCTGGTTCAAGCTTTGGTGGACAAGTATAACGAGGATCACAATCTTTTCAAGGTTTGCTCTTTGTCCCTCCTTCATGTCCTTACTCTTTATCATGCTACTTCCTGGAGTGCTTCGTGTTATACGACTGTCCTATTCGTTCATCTAACAACTAGTCGCTGATGGGATCCATTCTTCTTATCTCAGGATCTTGCCTTTGAAGTTACAGATGTTGTGTGCTATGAAGTAATATATGAGGGCAACTGCCGCTACGACCATGTTAATTTCACTACAAGGACCAAAGGAGAAAAGACCACCGACAATCTGTTCTTTGCTGAAGTCAAACGTATGCCAGGAGAAGACGAAAAATTGGTGGTCAGCTGTACCTGCATGGTTGATCCTTTTGATAACGGTATTTTGTACTCTTATCAAATGTCGCTGAAATATAGTTTAAACGTTTTTGTCTTTCAAACCGTATTTTTACTCTTATCATGGTTGACCTGTTTGTTTGTGCCTCGTGGGATTTTATTTTTTTATCCTTTTGCATTGTAATATCTCAAACTAGTTTATTACTTTCAGTTAATCAGCTATCATTATTTAAAGGTCATTATCTCCTCTCTTTATTTAAAGGTCATTATCTCCATGGTTGATCGTTTTGATAACGGTACTTTATACTCTTATCAAGTGTTACTGAAATACAGTTTAAACGTTTATGTCTTTAGAGTATGATCTCTGAATTGTCCTGTTTGTTTGTTTGTTTGTTTGTTTGTTTATCCATTATCCTTGAGCTTTGCATTGTGATATCTCAAACAAGTTCAGGCACATACATGTGTATTATTACCTTCACTTAATCAGCTATATTATTTAACGGTCCTTATCTCCTCTCTTTCTTTAAACGAAGGTCACTGCTACGGCTGTCAAAGTAATATGAAGCACCCCAATGCTGATGCATACAGTGGTGGTCACTCAAAGGTTTGCAACTTGAAGGGAGAATGTCTTGGACCTAATATAGCGATCGCAGAGACTATGGATGACGTAAGTGTGATGTTTTTATCTCCTGGTAAGCTGGCGTTTGACATTTTCTGTTGCTGTGTTCATTTTTAATTGAATGAACGTCTTTTACAGTGGAAAGCTGAGGAAGCGAGG
>NW_021225794.1:0-3219 GCF_002162155.2 Triticum dicoccoides
GGTTTTCTTTTTCTTCTTTTTAGAAGAACTAGATGCCTCTAAATTATTTCTCTGAGAATCCTGCTCGATTCTCTTAGGGTGCCCTTCAGGATACAAAGGTTCCTGAGTCATTCTACCGGTTCTAGTAGCCACTCTAACAGCAAAATCATGTTTATTATTTAATTCATCGAGAAAATCACTTTGAGCTTTAAGTACTTGTTCTGCTTGAGTGGTAACCATAGAAGCATATTTGCTAATGAGTTTAAGTTCACCTTTAACTCTAGCCATATAATCACTCAAGCGTCCTATCATGAAAGTATTACTCATTAATTGTCTACCAACATAAGCATTAAAACTTTCTTGCCTAGCCATAAAGTCATCAAATTCATCTAAACATTGGCTATGAAATTTAGTGGACGGGATTTCAACTTTATCATATATATAGAGAGAATTTACCTTTACTACCTGTGTCGGGTTATCAAGACAATGTGTTTCTTTGATAGGCGGTATATTAAGACCATGTATTTCTTCAATAGGAGGTAAATTCTTAACATCTTCAACTTTAATACCTTTTTCTTTCATTGATTTCTTTGCCTGTTGCATATCTTCGGGACTGAGAAATAGAACACCCCTCTTCTTTGTAGTTGGTTTAGGAATAGGCTCAGGAGTTGGCTCAATTGGCTTAGGAATTGGCTTAGGAAGAGTCCTATTATTTTCATTAGTCAACATATTATTCAATAACAATTCAGCTCGGTCGACTGTTCTTTCCCTGAAAACACAACCAACACAACTATCCAAGTTGTCCTTGGAAGCATCAGTTAGTCCATTATAAAAGATATCAAGCATTTCATTTTTCTTAAGAGGCTGATCAAGAAAAGCATTAAGTAATCGAAGAAGCCTCCCCCAAGCTTGTCGGAGACTCTCTTCTTTGATTTGCACAAAATTATATATTTCCCGCAAGGCAGCTTGTTTCTTATGAGCAGGGAAATATTTAGCAGAGAAGTAATAAATCATATCCTGGGGACTACGCACACAACCAGGATCAAGAGAATTAAACCAAGTTTTAGCATCACCCTTTAATGAGAATGGAAATATCTTAAGGATATAATAATAGCGAGATTTCTCATCATTAGGGAACAGGGTGGCTATATTCTTTAACTTAGTAAGTTGTGCCACAACATTTTCAGATTCATTGCCATAAAAAGGACCAGATTCAATGAAAGTAATTATCTCAGGATCAACAGAGAATTCATAATCCTTATCAGTAACAAACGTAGGTGAAGTAGCAAAAGTAGGGTCATATTTCATTCTAGAATTAAGAGTTTTCTGTTTAAGTTTAGCTAGTAACTTCTTAAGATCAGATCTATCATTGCAAGCAAAAAGATCTGTAGCAGTTTCTTCATCCATGACATAACCCTCAGGAACAACATGCAATTCATACTTAGGGGGAGAACCTTCATCATCACTATCAATAATTCCATCTTCAGTAATTTCATTCTCTCTAACCCTAGCAAGTTGTTCATCAAGATATTCACCTAATAGCACAGTAGTATCAAGCATAGAAGTAGTTTCATCATAAGTATCATGCATAGCAGAAGTGGCATCATCAATAACATGCGACATATCAGAATTCATAGCAGTAGCAGGTTTAGGTGACGCAAGCTTACTCAAAACAGAAGGAGAATCTAGTGCAGAGCTAGATGGAAGTTCCTTACCTCCCCTCGTAGTTGAGGGGAAAATCTTAGTTCTTTCGTCTTTCAAGTTCCTCATAGTGACCAGAAGATATAAATCCCAGGTGAATCAAAAAATAGAGCTATGCTCCCCATTAACGGCGCCAGAAAAAAGTCTTGATAACCCGCAAGTATAGGGGATCGCAACAGTTTTCGAGGGTAGAGTATTCAACCCAAATTTATTGATTCGACACAAGGGGAGCCAAAGAATATTCTCAAGTATTAGCAGTTGAGTTGTCAATTCAACCACACCTGGATAACTTAGTATCTGTAGCAAGGTACTTAGTAGCAAAGTAGTATGATAGTAATGGTAACAATGATAAAAGTAATGATAGGAGTTTTGTAGTAATTGTAATAGTAGCAACGGAAAAGTAAATAAGCAAAGCACAATATGTGAAAAGCTTTTAGGCATTTAATCAGGGATGGATAATTATGTCGGATGCGATTCCTCATGTAATAGTTATAACATAGGGTGACACAGAACTAGCTCCAGTTCATCAATGTAATATAGTCATCCGTATATAGTCATACGTGCTTATGGAAAAGAACTTGCATGACATCTTTTGTCCTACCCTCCCGTGGCAGCGGGGTCCTAATGTAAACTAAGGGATATTAAGGCCTCCTTTTAATAGAGTACCGGACCAAAGAATTAACACATAGTGAATACATGAACTCCTCAAACTACGGTCGTTACCGAGAAGTATCCCGATTATTGTCACTTCAGGGTTGTCGGATCATAACACATAATATGTGACTATAGACTTGCAAGATAGGATGAAGAACTCACATATATTCATGAAAACATAATAGGTTCAGATCTGAAATCATGGCACTCGTGCCCTAGTGACAAGCATTAAGCATAGCAAAGTCATCGCAACATCAATCTCAGAACATAGTGGATACTAGGGATCAAACCCTAACAAAACTAACTTGATTACATGGTAAATCTCATCCAACCCATCACCGTCCAGCAAGCCTACGACGAAATTACTCACGCATGGCGGTGAGCATCATGAAATTGGTGATGGAGGATGGTTGATGATGACGACTGCGGCGAATCCCCCTCTTCGGAGCCTAGAACAGACTCCAGATTAGCCCTCCCGAGAGGGATTAGGGCTTGGCGGCGGCTCCGTATCGTAAAACAAGATGAAACTTTCTCTCTGATTTTTTTCTCCGCGAAACGGAATATATAGAGTTGGAGTTGAGGTCGGTGGAGCTCCTGAGGGCCCACGAGACAGGGGGGCACGCCCAGGGGGGAGGGGGCATGCCCCCTACCCTCATGGACAGGGTGTGGGCCCCCTGGCCTTGATTCTTCGCCAGTAGATTTTATATTTTCCAAAAGTTATCTCCGTGGATTTTCATGTTATTCCGAGAACTTTTGTTTTCTGCACAATAAACAACACCATGGCAGTTCTGCTGAAAACAGCGTTAGTCCGGGTTAGTTCCATTCAAATCATGCAAGTTGGAGTCCAAAACAAGGGAAAAAGTGTTTGGAAAAGTAGATACGTTG
>NW_021225795.1:0-924 GCF_002162155.2 Triticum dicoccoides
GCAAAAATATTCACAAAAAACTAAATACAGCAAAAAAACTACTCAGAAATAAATATAAGAAAAAATAGAGCAGAAAAGAAAAAACTATATAAAAAATTACTCAAAAATAAATAGAAGAAAATAAATAATGCAGAAAAGAAAAATTATATAAAGCAAAAATATTCACAAAGAAACTAAATACAGCAAAAAACTACTCAGAAATAAATAGAAGAAAAAATAAAGCAGAAAAGAAAAAACTATATAAAAAATTACTCAAAAATAAATAGAAGAAAATAAATAATGCAGAAAAGAAAAAAATATAAAAAATTGTTGGGGCGCTGCGGGGTGGGCCAGCCAGACCTAGATTGTGCAAATTCAGGCCCACAAGGGCCGGCAGGCTCACATGGCAGCGCACCCTAGTTAGGCCCAGAAGCCTGCTATATAGAGGAGTTCAAAAGGGTAGTCGCGGCTGGGTTTATAAACCAGTGCGTCTGCCCTTCCCTCGGCGAGGTGGGACTAAAAATAGACCATTAGTACCGGTTGGTGGCTCCAACCAATACTAATGTGTTGCCCTTTAGTACCGGTTGGAGCCACCAACCGGTACTAAAGGCCCTCGTTTCCCGCCGCTTGGGCTTGCCAAAATTGGCCTTTAGTACCGGTTGCTGGCTCCAACTGGTAATAAAGGCCCCCCTATATATACTACACTTACGAAAAATCAGTTCCATCGTCGACCACACTTCGTCTTCATCGCGCGACATCGATCTATCGCCGATGCCGACGCCGACGCCACCGCGTCATCGCCCCCGCCGCCCTCGATCGCCGCCCCCGCCGCACGTCGTCGCCGCCCTCGCCGCCCCTGCCGTCCGTCGTCGCCGCCGCCCCCGCCGCCCGTAGTCGCCGTCCCCGCCGCCCTCTCCGCCCCCACCGCTCGTCGTCGCCGCCCCC
>NW_021225796.1:0-5798 GCF_002162155.2 Triticum dicoccoides
ACCAATCAAAATTTTATGAAATTTTTGTAGAAACGACCACATGAAATTTATTGGCCAGCATCGGCGAGAAAGTAAATATAAGAACTAATGAGTAGATAATAAACAATTTGCGCAAAAAACTTCAACTAATTACATTATCAGTTCAATGACAGGCTTCTATTATAGATAATAAAAATCATGTTATCTCAACAACATCATCGGATCCATAATAATTAATTACTGATATCTGACTCGAGGTCGAATCTATAATCCCGATTTCTCATGAAACGGAGTGAAAAATATGCTAATACTGACTAGCAAACATTTATTTATTTACATTGCCCCCACAGCCATAATCTACAAGGTAGAGTTTCATATTCCCTATCATATTTCACGGTGCTTTCTCTTTTATTGTTATTATGAAGTGTACAGATCTCATTTGATAGGTGCCACCAAGTCAGCCTATTGACAAAATGATCTTCTCCGCATAAGGTTTGAAACATATCAGTGACAAAAGAGCAAAGAATCACACTTTTTTCCCTTATGCTGCAATGTTCAAAGTGAATTACTACTTTGTTATGAGAAGTGGCTGCTTCTCGACGGAGATGAAGGTTTCATGTTATTGTGGCAGACCTCCATTGTGGCTACCAAGGAAACGAGTCTAAGAATTCTGGAGGATTTCATACTTTCAGAGGCAGATGCAGTGGCTCTTATAGCCTCATAGGGATGCTTGGTGATGTACTACTGTTATATTTTTTTCTCCTTTAAGACTTCTTGTCCCCGGGTACTGTTATTCATTTTCAATACCTTCTAAAACTACAGATCTGTGGCTCTACTTACCTTGTTTTTTCCTCTTTGAGGACGGAATGACAGCCAATGGGATTTATTTTCATGAACTTTGTAATAATGAACTGCGTTGACTAGGTGCAGCATCTTGATCTTGGTACACAGTTAAACGGTCAATACAAATCTTTCTTTCAAGAAAAGAAAGGTAAGGAAGTTCATGTTTTGCTTAAACATGAGAATAGTTTATTTTTCGTCCCTCAACTCTACTGATAGTTTAGATATGATCTCTCAACTCAAAAACCAGGAAAACCTAATCCCCCAACTACCAAAAATCGGATATTATTCATCCCTTACCCTATTTTGGATCGTTTTGCACTGACGTGGCATGGTTTTTACCATTGATCTCACTACATATCATCATCTCTCTCTCTCTCCACCACATGGTCGCAAGTCACCGCCATGTCCGTGTCGGCACCAAGGCTAACAATCTCATGGTTAGTCAGTGAGCGCCAATCACGAAAGTTGTCAAATCGCCATCAGTCTCCCCTCACTCGCCACTTGCCATCGAAACACTCAATACCATTGTTCCCATGCGTGGCTATACCATGCAACTGCATTCCCGCGAAGTTGCTGGCAGTGAGGCCACAGGAGCATCGGAGCATGACTAGAATATTTCGTTCTGAGAGAAATGTGTGACTTCTTGTTTGGAAGAGCAAGATACCGCACACTGTTTGATAGCTTGGCAGTGCGGTTCACAACCGGTGAGGTAGCAATGCTGGGGCGCTAACAGGCATCGCATGGGTACTCGGGACCACTGGTTCGAGTTGCACACAACCTACTTTTACTAGCGTGCTTCACATCGTCGTGGGGTTCGAGAGCTTGAGCTTCAACAACTGCATTGCTCAGTGCTCGTCAACGCGTAGTTTGTCGACCATCACTAACCAATGGCGTGGATGCCATAGTACACATCACCGTTGGGCGTACAAGGGCACAAGACACACACGACATTGATGGTCGCATGGAGGCCGTGTCCAGGGCTAGCGTCTTATGCCTCGGAGCTAGGGTTGTGCATGGCATGACTCCCAGTGCGCATGTGGCCATGTACAAGGTGGTGCTGGTTCAACATATGTTTCAACTCTGACATACACCTCGAGATGCATGACACGGTTTGCAACTGCATCGACGTGTTGTATTCTCTCTTGGCAGCTTCTCCATCCCTGTCTTCGGGGACATCATGACCATGGGAAAATACCGTGCACTGCATGCAACATCTCCATCATATGCACCATCGGGAACAACCCACCCGAGCCAGGATTTACATGATTCTGTAGTTGAAGGACCATTTCTAAATTGATTGAGGGCGAAAATAACTTCTCTTTATTAAAGATTGATAAGGGTCTCATAGTCCCTAACCTACCCAAAGGACCAATTCATGATCAAGGAATTCTTAGACCAAGGACAAATTACTTTATGTCTCCTTCTAGCACTAGCACCCAAGTCTCCTATAAGAAGTCGGGTTTCGCCAAGCAATGAGAAATAACTTATTTATCATTTTACTTCATCTTAGAATTATCTAGTCCCATTTAATATGTTGTTTGGCGTGTCTCTACACACTAGGTATATGAATAAAAATAGGCATGGAAGGCACTAGGAATAACCAACACGTCGGTGGAATCACAACATGCACTCTTGGGTTTATACAACCTTTGTGTCTCTCTGTCCTACTCCACCACATGAACTATTCTCACCCAACCAAAGCTCTTCGAGCTGTCCCTGTGCCCCGCTCTCATGCCATCTTTAGAAGCATCATTGCTTGGTTGTCTTTCATTGCTGGGGTGGAACATTGATACGAGGAGATTGATTCACATATGGCGAAGCATCTAGTAGGCATAACTGAGCCAACCCATGGTTGATGACCGTAGAAACATGTTTTCTTACTTTTCTACAGGCTTGTAGGATAGATATAATCACGTTTACTTGGAATTCCACTAAAAAGCAATGGCTTTGACGGAAGATGCTCTTAGCAACATTAATTGCTTAATCAGAATTTCTGATATAATGTTGTGTAAAGATCGAAAACCTTAGCATCCACACTACACATCTTACAAGTTACAACTACACATACACAAGTCTAAAACCTAGGTCGTTGCTTCAGATGGTTGGCTTTTATTCTAGTTATCAGCATTGCCACAATCAGAAAGTCAGTGGAATGTTAATCATGTTGATCAACTGAAATTGCATAGTGAAATGAAATCATGCACACAACTCGGCAATTGACTAGAAGTGTAGAACACCAAGATTGCACCATCTTCAGAAATGTCCCGCTAGACAAGTATAGTGCCAGGCAAGCCTACATAAACTGAAGATTGTTTTGTAATGTTTCTGGCTACCCAAACTTGTCAAGCTTTAGTGATTTCTACTTTGTAAAGCTCTCTTTATAGACTTCTTTTGGAATAGCTCTCTTAATAAATTGACAAAGGACAAACCATTCGGAAAAGATAAACAAACTATGCTCACGGTGAATAATATAACAAAATGAATGGAATAGAAAGATGGTCCATTAGTCTAACCTTCGTATCTAAAGCTTGGATGCAAAATGATTTGAGCTAAGAATAGTTCTTTCATGTGAGATTATCTCCTAGAACATGCATATGAATCAACTGAGAAGTGGCTAAATGTAGAGCTGAGAAGATAGACAAATTGCACCCCTCAATAAGTGTCTTAGTTATGGAAAGCCATCAGTGTTGAATGGTCTAGCATTTATCGCCAGCAGAGACATTTAAGCAACTGGCTATAACACAATGACAAGAAGAGCCTGTTTGTACAAATACAATCAAGAGTCCAATATTCTAGGTTGCAAAGCAAAATGACTAGCAGGATACATAAGCAATAGCATTGCCCTAAAACTATTTAGGCCAACTCTAACCGATCCCCTATCCGTCGCTAGAGGAGTAAAATTGCGGTTTTCCCCGTCTAACCGGGACCTAGCCGAACCCCTAAAACCCATAAAGAAGGATAACTTATCCTCCAACGCATATACATCGCCTATATTTACTCCGCCGCTACTGCTTGGAGGAAAATATCCCCTCCTCTCCGGTGCCTCACCCACCCCACTTCCGCGCGACATCTATGTTGGCGCCATCCTTCCCGCCTCCGCCGGCCACCACCTGACACCGCGGACGCTCCATAGGCCCCACCACGGTCCTCGCCCAGCTGGATTTGAGCCTCTCTCGCCGTCGTCGGCACATAAATTGGCACATCTACGGCTGCAGCCGCCGCCGTGGGATTTGACGCATCCGGCCGCCGGCGACGGTGCCTTTGTCATGGATTGGGCCGGCTACCGAACCGAACAGCCCCAACAATGAGTCTGCGCCGCATGCAGGTATGGCCATCTCCTCAAGCCCCTTGAATCTCAGTCGTTGTCGACTTGCTGCAAAGACACGCCCAGCCGTCGGCAGGCTCGGCACTGGCCCAGCAGCTAGTTGGCTCCCTGTTGCCAGCCATAAAGTGCAACAACTGCCCGCGACAGGTGGCACGCCGAGTTTCGACCATGCCGGAACATCCTGGATGGGTGCTGTTCAAGTGCAAAAAAGATGGGTGATTGCTTGTTTTGATTCGGTTGTTCACCAGATTCGACACAATTTGTAGCTCATTGTTTGCTCAAATTTGTGTGTAGGATGGATGCAAGTTTTGGTATTGGGAAGAAAATTACATCGATCTATTGATCGTGAGAAATTTGATAGATGTGTGGTTGGAAAAATGATAGGCATAAGCGAGGCGGTTGGCCTTCGCCTAGTGCCTAGGCGGTGCTTAAGCGCCCTAGGCGTGAACTAGGCGGTAATATATTTTTACTATTAGGGTGTATTTGTGAGTATTATGTGTGCGTCGATATTAATTTAGGGCATTAAATAAGTTAATTGCCAGCTACTGCCATTGGAATATGGCCTGTTTGGCATATTAGTGCAATATGGCACGACTCCTTGCTTGGATAGACAATTCCTTGCTTGCCCTGCCTAGACTTCCATTTATGCCCTAGACGAGGCGTTTAGCCATCGCCTAGCGCCTAGGCGTGTCTAAGCGCCTCCTAGGCACTGCCTTTTCTAACAGAGTGTGTGCACTCATTTCTAGGGTAGATACTAGAGATGAGACTAGATTCGACGAAATGTCAAATTCGTCGGAACCGAAGAAGAAAGAAGTGTGCAAGCTCAAGAAACCAATCGAGAGAATCAACAATGAAGACATAGAGAAAATATTAATCCAACTTGTGGGAGTAGTTATGGAAGTTGGATATCTACTAAAGTGTCTAACTTTGGTTCTTGTTTTCTTTGGTCTAATTCTTGTAGCGAAGAATTGGTGAATTATTTACTCCGATGTATCAAAATATCGTTCAATGAAGTAAAGAAGGAACGGAATTTGTTTCGGTGGCCGGAAATGAAATGCAAATGACAAATTTTTTTTACTTCATTATATTTAGGGGATCGGCTAGGTCCGACAAAAACTTAGTGGAATAAATATAGTCCATTAAGTTTACTCTGCCGTTTTACTCCTCTATTTATAGGGGATCGGTCAGAGTTGGGCTTACATTTATAGGAAATGATGTAAACTGTAGTGAAAACCCTCCTACTTATCCAGTTATTGGCTAGGAAATGAATTAATCCTATGCAAATCTCTTGACTATAGTTTCAAGAAGTCGGTGCAAATCAAAGTCTTGCAGGAGAATTAAGTTTATTAGCATCAACAGCAATAGCTCTCTTTACAGACTTCTATTAGATATGCTCACTTAGAGCAACTCTAGCAGACCCCGCAAAACGCCCGGCTCGCAAAAATTCCGGCGAGTATGCGGGCTCGGGCCAATTTTGCGGCCAGAACAGACC
Source organism: Triticum dicoccoides (assembly GCF_002162155.2). Taxonomy (NCBI): domain Eukaryota; kingdom Viridiplantae; phylum Streptophyta; class Magnoliopsida; order Poales; family Poaceae; genus Triticum; species Triticum dicoccoides. Next base: position 5,640 of record NW_021225796.1, read on the forward strand.
CCGCATACTCGCCCGGCCCGCAGCCCCCCCCCCCCCGAGCGCTATAAGTGCGGTTTTTGCTCGGCCGAGTATGTTTTTGACCCGCAAAAACGAACTTTTTAAATTATGCAGGTTTAGATACGGGTTCTGCTCGGCCGTGTATGTTTTTGACCCGCAAAA
>NW_021225797.1:0-20184 GCF_002162155.2 Triticum dicoccoides
CCCCCCCCCAAACCCACCAGTTTCAAATTTGAAAAATGGTGGTTTCTAAGGGTGGACTTTAGAGAATTAGTTATTAAAAACTGGACGACTCCTACTAAGGAAAAGAAAGCTATAGATGTATGGCATGCGAAAGCTAGGAGGTTTAGGAAGTTTGCTAAAGGATGGAGTAGGAATATTGAGGCTGAGCTTAGGAAGCATAAGTCCAGCCTCACACAGGAATATGACTCTCTAGATATTAGGGCTGAAAGTGAGCAGTTATCTGAATCTGAGGTTGATAAGATGAAAAAGATACTGCAAAAACTTCAGCGGATTTGGCTGAAAGATGGGATTAAAGCCAAACAAAGATCTAGGGACAAAGATATCTTAGAAGGAGACAGGAATACTAAGTACTTTCAAGGTGTAGCCAACCAGAGGAGAAGGAAAACCCTGATCAATGCATTAGAAGGCCCTGATGGCATTGCCACTGAAACTAAGGATACACTGGATATTGCCACCTCTTTTTATAAAGATCACTTTAAAAAAGAAGATAGGAGTGGTTTTAGACTCAGTGATGATTTTTTTCTCTGAAGGAGAAAAAAAATCAGAAGTGAAGATAATGTATCCCTTCAAGCCCCTTTTACTGAAGAAGAGGTGAAAGAGGCAATCTTTGGGTCCTATTCAGATGGAGCCCCTGGTCCTGATGGCCTCTATTTCCTCTTCCTACAACAGTTCTAGGAGGTTTTGAAAGTTGATATAATGGCCCTCTTCAAAGATTTTTTTGAAGGAGAGCTTGACATATATAGAATTAATTTTGCTATGACCAGTCTGGTCCCTAAGGAGAAAGATGCTACTTGTATGAAAAAATTAGACCAATTAGCCTCCTGAATTGTATTTTTAAAACTTTTACTAAGGTTTTGACTAATAGATTAGCTAAGTTGATGAAATTTTTTACCTCTAGCAACCAGTCTGCCTTCATAAAAGGCAGATTCATTTTGGAGAGTGTGGTCACAACACATGAAGTGTTGCACTCCACAGTCCATTCTAGTAATTCTGGAATAGTGATTAAATTAGATTATGAGAAAGCTTTCGACAAAGTTAATCTAGACTTCTTATATGAGGTGCTAGAGAAAAGGAACTTTGGCCCTGGATGGATTAATTGGATAAAACAAATTACTCAACTAGGCTCTATTGGTGTGAAAATTAATGGAGTGGAAGGAAACTTCTTTACTACTAGTAAGGGGCTAAGACAAGGGGACCCAGCCTCCCCTTTACTGTTTAACCTGGTTATTGATGTGCTGACCAGAATGCTAATCAAAGCTGCATCCCATGACCTGGTGAAAGGCTTGTGCTCTGATCTTATCCCTGGAGGGGTCATCTGCCTACAATATGCAGATGACACTATCCTTTTCATAGATAATGATGTAGAAAAAGCAGCTAAACTAAAAACTATTCTAACTTGCTTTGAAAACGTTTCTGGTATGAAGATTAACTACTCTAAGAGTGAACTCATACCGTTAGGCATCTCTGAAGGAGAAATTAAACCCTTCCAGCATATCCTGGGCTGTACTGTGGGTACATTCCCCATAAAATACTTAGGTATCCCTCTCCATTATGACAAGCTTAGGAGAGAGGACATACAACCCCTCATTGACAAAATCCTCAAGAGGATGGCAGGGTGGAGAGGCAAATTGCTCTCCTATTCTGCCAGGATTATCTTGATTAAAACTTACCTTGCAAGCATCCCTGTATACTTGCTCTCCTTCTTTAAATTTCCTAGATGGGCACTTGACTTGATCAATAGTCAGCTAGCTCACTGTCTATGGAGTGACTTTGAGGGGAACAGGAAGTCACACCTTGCTAACTGGCACCTAGTCTGTATGAAGAAAGAATATGGTGGTCTAGGTATCCCAAACATCAAAGATGTGAACCTGTGTCTCTTGGGCACCTGGGTGAGGAGGTACACCCAGGATGGGGAAAAAGTATGGAGAGATATAGTTGATAATAAGTACATTAAGAGGAGTCCAAACATCTTTGTTTCTAGCACCCAAAACACCTCCAAGTTTTGGGAGGGGGTTATGTGAGCTGCTAGAGCTTTAAAGTTTGGATATAGATGGAAAATAGGTGATGGAAACAAAATTAGACTTTGGGAAGATATTTGGTTTGGCACCTCCCCCTTGTCAGTACAATTTTGGCCTCTGTATACTATCTGCCATCAACAAGGGGCGACTTAGCTGAGACCTGGGATGGCACAAATATAAAAATGACTTTTAGGAGAACTTTCTCAGATGCAATGATGGAGGACTGGTACTACCTAGAGCAGATCATCAGAAGTACTATGCTTTCTAATGAAGAAGATTCTCTGATTTGGCAATATGAGAGTAATGGGATTTACTCTGCTAGCTCACTTTATAATGTGATTAACTTTAGAGGTGTGCAACCTGTCTTTATACTTTCTGTGTGGTCGATAGTTATCCCACCTAGGGTGCAAGTTTTTATCTGGCTATTATCCCATAATAAACTGATGACTAAAGATAATCTCTTAAATAGAGGCATTGTGAAACCTCTAGAGTGCTTGTTTTGCAATGAACATGAAACTGTTGATCATCTACTTTTCAACTGTGTGGTTGCTAAACAACTCTGGTCAGGTATCTATGATGTCTTCTCTTGTGAATTAGGCACTACCTACCTGTCAGTTGCTAGATATTGGCCGGCACATAAGAAACACTTGGTCTTGAATTCAGTATGTGCCTGTGTGATGTGGTGCATTTGGAAGTACAGAAACTCTATGATATTCAGTAATGTAATATGGTCTGATCTTAAACAAATTTGGTGGCAGATTCATCTAACTCTCAAGAAGTGGATGATCCTTTTCAAGGAACCTCAAATGGAAAGCCTGAAACTCATCTTGCAGAAGATAGCGTCGATACTCACTTCCCCTTCCCTGCTAACTATGGGGTGACTGATGGCATGGACACTGAAGGTGTCCTGAGCCTAGGTACACTCACAAAAATATCGCTAGGAATGGAAGGAGAGGGCTCTGGTAATCTGTCACAAGGGCGTTGCTCACCTCCTAGGAACCCTGTAAGGAACTTCAAGACCATGTCTACACTCAGCCCCATCACTCCGCTGGAGCTGCCGCTGTCTCCGGTCCAAGCAATCAAGAGAATGAAGAGTGGAGTATACCACAAGGCGATGGAGATGGAGGCGCTGATGAGCAACAATGAGATGATGCTGGAGTTTTAGAGCCTGGTCTGTACTCATGGTCTGATCTACAAAAAAGGACCCCGGCCATGAGCTCTGCACTTTCTTAGGCCTCCTTTGGTTTGGAGGAATCTTGTAGGATTTCTAGAGGATAGGATTTTTGTAGGAAAAATTCCTATGGAGCCCTTTGGTTTGTAGGAATGGATTCCTATTCCTATATAGGATAGGAATCAATCCTTCACATTTCAAAGGGAAAAACATTAGCCTAGACTCAATGGAAAAAAATCATATCCTATGAATCAAGTGACATCTCTTTCCCTATAGGAAGTGAGATGCATGCCACCTCACTTCCTATGATTTTCAGAATTAAGTAGGAAGATGGTCTGTAATAATCTGCACTTTGGGGCTGTTGGCTCCGTCAGTTTCTAGTCCCCCTAGTCTTGTTGAGTTCTTTTCCCTTTGTCTGGTAGAACCTCGAGGTCGTGTAACATACTATGCTCTGGTTTCGTTTTGCCCTTTGTCACGCCCCGATCTAGAGGGATTTGGGGAGAGATGAGAAAGGGGATCGGGGTGAGGAAGCAGGAGAAGGGGTAGGTGAGAGCAAGAGAGAAGTCGAGGGGAAGTAGTTCATTTCCTTTTTGATACAGTCCTCGTCCAGTGGTTCCCTTACAAGTAGGCCTGATAACCCACAAGTATAGGGGATCGCAAGAGAATTCATAATCAGGATCAACAGAGAATTCATAATCCTTATCAGTAACACAGATAGGTGAAGTAGCAAAAGCAGGGTCAGGTTTCATTCTAGCATTTAGAGATTTCTTATTCCATTTAGCTAATAACCTTTTGAGTTCATATCTATCTTTGCAAGCTAAAATAGCTAAATAAGCTTCTTGATAAACAACATAACCCTTAGGAATAACAAGTGATTCTTCATCATCACTTTCATCAGTATTATCATATTCAATATTTTCAATCTCTCTAGCCCTAGCAAGTTGTTCATCAATAAATTCACCAAGTGGCACAGTAGTATCAAGCATAGAAGTAGTTTCATCAATAACATGCGACATATCAGAATGAATAGCAGAAGAAGGTTTAGGTGTCGCAAGCTTACTCAAAACAGAAGGTGAATCAAGTGCAGAGCTAGATGGCAGTTCCTTACCTCCCATCATAGTTGAGGGATAGATCTTGGTTTTTGGATCTCTCAAGTTCTTCATAATGATAAGCAGATATATATCCCAAGTGAGTCAAAGAATAGAGCTATGCTCCCCGGCAACGGCGCCAGAAAATAGTCTTGGTAACCCACAAGTATAAGGGATCGCAACAGTTTTCGAGGGTAGAGTATTCAACCCATATTTATTGATTCGACACAAGGGGAGCCAAAAAATATTCTCAAGTATTAGCTGCTGAGTTGTCAATTCAACCACACCTGGAAACTTAATATCTGCAGCAAAGTGTTTAGTAGCAAAGTAATATGATAGTAGTGGTAATGGTAGCAAAAGGTAACAATAGTAAAAGTAATGTTTTTGGTATTTTGTAGTGATGATAGCAATAACAATGGAAAAGTAAATAAGCGAAGAACAATATATGGAAAGCTCGTAGGCAATGGATCGGTGATAGAGAATTATGCCGGATGCGGTTCATCATGTAACAGTCATAACCTAGGGTGACACAGAACTAGCTCCAGTTCATCAATGTAATGTAGGCATGTATTCCGAATATAGTCATACGTGCTTATGGAAAAGAACTTGCATGCCATCTTTTGTCCTACCCTCCCGTGGCAGCTGGGTCCTTACGGAAACTAAGGGATATCAAGGCCTCCTTTTAAAAGAGTACCGGAACAAAGCATTAACACATAGTGAATACATGAAATCCTCAAACTACGGTCATCACCGGTAAGTATCCCGATTATTGTCACTTCGGGGTTAACGGATCATAACACATAATAGGTGACTATAGACTTGCAAGATATGATCAAGAACTCTCATATATTGATGAAAACATAATAGGTTCATATCTGAAATCATGGCACTCGGGCCCTAGTGACAAGCATTAAGCATAGCAAAGTCATAGCAACATCAATCTCAGAACATGGTGGATACTAGGGATCAAACCCTAACAAAACTAACTCGATTACATGATAAATCTCATCCAACCCATCACCGTCCAGCAAGCCTATGATGGAATTACTCACGCACGGCGGTGAGCATCATGAAATTGGTGATGGAGGATGGTTGATGATGACGATGGCGACGGATTCCCCTCTCCGGAGCCCCGAACGGACTCCAGATCAGCCCTCCCGAGAGGTTTTAGGTCTTGGCGGCAGCTCCGTATCGTAAAACGCGATGAATCCTTCTCTCTGATTTTTTTCTCCCCGAAACACAATATATAGAGTTGGAGTTAGAGTCGGAGAGGCACCAGGGGGCCCACGAGGTAGGGGGGCGCGCCCTAGGGGGGCAGGCGCGCCCCCCACCCTCGTGGACAGGTGGTGGGCCCCCTGGCCTTCATCTTTTGCAGGTATTTTTTATATTTTCCAAAAAGTTACTCCGTGAAGTTTCAGGTCATTCTGAGAACGTTTGTTTCTGCACATAAATAATACCATGGTAATTCTGCTGAAAACAGCGTCAGTCCGGGTTAGTTCCATTCAAATCTTGCAAGTTAGAGTCCAAAACAATGGCAAAAGTGTTTGGAAAACTTTTGCTTATCCTCAAGCAATTCAGTTGATAAACTGAAAGTGATAAAGAAAAACTTTTACAAACTCTGTTTGCTCTTGTTGTTGTAAATATGTAAAGCCAGCATTCAAGTTTTCAGCAAAGATTATAACTAACCACATTCGAAATAATGCATAGGTCTCAAGTTTAGTCATATCAATGGCATAATCAACTAGCGAGCCATAATAATAGATCTCGGATGACAACACTTTCTAAAAACAAACATAATATGATATAACAAGATGGTATCTCGCTAGCCCTTTCTGAGACCGCAAAACATAAATGCAGTGCACCTTTAAAGACCAAGGACTGACTAGACATTGTAATTCATGTTAAAAGAGATCCAGTCAAGTCATACCTAATGTAAACTAACAATAATGAATGCAAATGACAGCGGTGCTCTCCAACTGGTGCTTTTTAATTAGAGGGTGATGACTCAGCATAAAAGTGAATAGATAGGCCCTTCGCAGAGGGAAGCAGGGATTCATAGAGGTGCCAGAGCTCGGTTTCTGAAAAAGAGGTGAATAATATTTTGAGCGGTATACTTTCATTGTCAACATAACAACCAAGAGATGGCAATATCTTCCATGCTAGACACATTATAGGCGGTTCCCAAACAGAATGGTAAAGTTTATACTCCCCCTTCCACCAACAAGCATCAATCCATGGCTTGATCGAAACAACAAGTGCCTCCAACTAACAAGAGTCCCAGGGGGAGTTTTGTTTGCAATTATTTTGATTTAGTTTGCATAAAGCATGGGACTGGGCATCCCGGTGACCAGCCATTTATCTCGTGAGTGAGGAGCGGAGTCCACTCCTCTTGAGAATAACCCGCCAACCATGGAAGATACGGACAACCCTAGTTGATACATGAGCTATTCGAGCATACAAAACATGATATTTATTTGAAGGTTTAGAATTTGGCACATACAAATTTACTTGGAACGGCAGGTAGATACCGTATATAGGTAGGTATAGTGGACTCATTTGGAATAACTTTGGGGTTTATGGAGTTGGATGCACAAGCAGTATTCCCGCTTAGTACAGGTGAAGGCTAGCAAAAGACTAGGAAGTGACCAGCTAGAGAGCGACAACAGTCATTAACATGCATTAAAATTAATCAACACCGAATGCAAGCATGAGTAGGATATAATCCGCCATGAACATAAATATCGTGAAGGCTATGTTGATTTTGTTTCAACTACATGCGTAAACATGTGCCAAGTCGAGTCACTTAAATCATTTAGAGGAGGATACCACCCTATCATACCACATCATAACCATTTTAATAGCATGTTGGCACGCAAGGTAAACCATTATAACTCATAGCTAATCAAGCATGGCATAAGCACTATGATCTTTAGTTGTCATTGCAAACATGTTTATTCATAATAGGCTGAATCAAGAACGATGAACTAATCATATTTACAAAAACAAGAGAGGTCGAGTTCATACCAGCTTCTCTCATCTCAGTCGGTCCATCATATATCATCATAATTGCGTTTCACTTGCACGACCGAACGATGTGAATAATAATAATAGTGCACGTGCATTGGACTAAGCTGGAATCTGCAAGCATTCAATAAACAGGAGAAGACAAGGCAATATGGGCTCTTTTGTAAGATCAACAATAATGCATATAAGAGCCACTTCAACAATTTAATTATGGCCTTCTCCTATCGACCCCCGAAGAAAAGAAAAGAAATAAAACTATTTACACGGGAAAGCTCCCAACAAGCAAAAGAAGAACAGGAAATCTTTTTGGGTTTTCTTTTTAATTACTACTACAAGCATGGAAAGTAAACTGATTAAAAGCTACAACTAAATTTTTTGGTTTTTCTTAAGGTTTATTAAACACACAAGAAGAAAGCATAAAAAGGAAAATAAACTAGCAGGGATGATACAATGAAAAAGTATGAGCACCGACATCTAGAAATGAGTGTGTGAACATGAATGTAATGTCGGTGGGAAATACGTACTCCCCCAAGCTTAGACTTTTGGCCTAAGTTGGTCTATGGCCACGGCTGGCCTGGCTGATGTCCGTAGTAGAAGTTGGGGTCGTACTGAGATGCAGCGGCTATTGCCTCTTGAGCTGCAGCGTGGTGATGAGCGGCCTCCACCCTCCTCTCGTACTCATCTGCCTCCCCTCTGGTAATAACATATCTTCCTTTTGCCTGATAATCAAAGAAGGCAGGAGTAGGGAGAGTAATACGGACAGCACGGCGTCTGTCAAAGATTAAACGATACTGGAGAGGTGATTCATTCCTCTCAACAAAATGGTGGTGAACCATAGCATTAAAGTCTAGGTAAGCAGGGGGTAATTCAATATCATCTTCGTGTATGGCTACACCAAGAAAATTAGCTATGCAGGTTGCATAAATTCCACCAAAGAAATCTCCATTAAATCTATTAAGATGCAACCTACGTGCAACAATGGCTCCCAAATTATAAGATTTGTCTTCTAACACAGCACTCCTAAGAATACTGAGGTCAGGGACACACATGTGACATGCCTCATCTTTACCATTAATGCATCTACCTATGAAGAGAGCAAAATAATGTATAACTGGAAAGTGAATGCTCCCTATGGTAGCTTGTGTTATATCTCTAGATTCTCCCATAGTTATACTAGCAAGAAAATCTCTAAATTCAGATTTGCGAGGATCCCTTATACTACCCCATTGTGGAAGTTTGCAAGCAGTGGTAAAATCCTCTAAGTCCATAGTGTAAGAATTATCATAAAGATCAAACAGGACAGTTGGAGAATCTACCTATGATCATCAAAAGGAATCCACTAACAAGGTTGATCAAGTCTTGTTAACGAACTCATTCCAAATAACATGGAACCGGAGAAATTTCGAATAACACTATGTTACCTCAACAGGGATATGCACATCCCCAATAATAATAATATCATATTTCTTCTTGACAGTAGGAAGAGGAAATTTAAAACCTCCAAATATAATCGATGGAATTTTTCCAATAGAGTTGATACTATGAACTTGAGGTTGTTTCCTCGGAAAGTGTACCGTATGCTCATTACCATTAACATGAAAAGTGACATTGCCTTTAGTGCAATCAATAACAACCCCTACAGTATTAAAAAAGGGTCTTCCAAGAATAATAGACATACTATCGTCCTCGGGAATATCAAGAATAACAAAGTCCGTTAAAATAGTAACGTTTGCAACTACAACAGGCACATCCTCACAAATACCGACAGGTATAGCAGTTGATTTATTAGCCATTTGCAAAGATATTTCAGTAAGTGTCGACTTATTAAAATCAAGTCTATGATATAAAGAGAGAGGCATAACACTAACACCGGCTCCAAGATCACATAAAGCAGTTTTAACATAGTTTCTTTTAATGGAGCATGGTATAGTGGGTACTCCTGGATCTCCAAGTTTCTTTGGTATTCCACCTTAAAAGTATAATTAGCAAGCATGGTGGAAATTTCAGCTTCCGGTATCTTTCTTTTATTTGTAATTATATCTTTCATGTACTTAGCATAAGAATTGGTTTTGAGCACATCAGTTAATCACATACGCAAAAAGATAGGTCTAATCATTTCAGCAAAGCGCTCAAAATCCTTGTCGGTGTCAAAACCGGCGGATCTCAGGTAGGGGGTCCCGAACTGTGCGTCTAGGCCGGATGGTAACAGGAGGCAGGGGACACGATGTTTTACCCAGGTTCGGGCCCTCTTGATGGAGGTAAAACCCTATGTCCTGCTTGATTAATATTGATGATATGGGTAGTACAAGAGTAGATCTACCACGAGATCAGAGAGGCTAAACCCTAGAAGCTAGCCTATGGTATGATTGTATGTTGTGATTGTTGTCCTACGGACTAAAACCCTTCGGTTTATATAGACACCGGAGAGGGTTAGGGTTACACAAGGTCGGTTACAAAGGAGGAGATATCCATATCCGTATTGCCTAGCTTGCCTTCCATGCCAAGTAGAGTCCCATCCGGACACGAGACGAAGTCTTCAATCTTGTATCTTCATAGTCTAACAGTCCAACCAATGGATATAGTCCGGCTATCTGGAGACCCCATAATCCAGGACTCCCTCGGTAGCCCCTGAACTAGGCTTCAATGATGATGAGTCCGGCGCGCAGTATTGTCTTCGGCATTGCAAGGCGGGTTCCTCTCCAAATTCTGTGTACCTGTCGAAATAGTGTCCGGTTTCTTGTGAACGTTGCACTCCTTGCCTTCCACGCCCAATAATGGCCACTTTCCACGTGTCGAGCGAATGTGAAGAGCCAGGGTGTTTTCACATTTACCCCCCTAGCTGTGTGAATGAGCCGCCTATTAAAAAGACGAGGATTCAGATCCAAATCACACCATCCTCCCTTAGCGAGCCTTCATCGGAGCGCACCCGACAGAGATCCATTCCATCATGGCCGGTCGACGCAGCTCCTCCTCTCGCTCCCCTAGCTCCAAACCTGGAGATTGGGAGAGATGTTCCGTCCCGCACAGCAAATTAGTGATGCTTCAGACCAAGGGATTTCTTCCCCTGGTCCCGGTTCGAGCCGGGCTCGCCACCTATAATGGCGGAGAGCAAGCGGAGAGCCTTCCCAATCCCTCCAAGGGAGAACGGGTATGCCTTGTCCCTTATTTGGTAAGAGGGCTCGGATTCCCAATTCATCCATTTCTCCGGGGGCTCCTGGAGTTCTACGGCCTCCAGTTGCACAATCTTACGCCTGCCTCCATGCTGCATATCGCGGGATTCGTAGCCCTTTGTGAGTTGTTCTTGGGCTATGAGGCTCATTTCGCTTTGTGGAAGAAGCTATTCTGCCTTGTGCCCCGTTCTCAGAAGGGGTCAATATATCAAGTGGGCGGACCCGAAGTGTGGCGTGTTGCCAGGACCGGATACCTGTCCGGAACCCCAAAGAAGACGTGCGAAGACTGGCCTTCAGAATGGTTTTATATAGAATACGTCCCCCTCCCGGATCCTATTTGGATCGGCCTTCCTGAGTTCAACTACGCCCCCTTGAAGAAGCGCCGGAGATGGTGTCCACGAAGCTCCCTGGAGGAAGATGACAGGGACGTTCTTTACCTGATGAGCCGGATAAGTTTTTTAGCTCGATCCGGATTGACCATGATCGAGGTCATGGCCATATGTATCATGCGGGGGGTGCAGCCACTTCAGTATAGAGGCCACCCCATGTGGGATTTCAACGGGGAGGATGACGCCACCCGCTACGGCCGTAAAGGGCCGGGATCGGTTGCTGATCTAATAAAGATATTATCCACTTTGTACAAGGGAGAAGAGGAGGAATTCCTTCATGTCAACCCGCAGGGCGGATTTTCTATGTACAATCCTCCGAGCTGGGTAAGCGGAGACCTTTTCTCGCCCATTCGTTTCATATTTCCGCAGTTAAGTATTCAGTCTAGCGATTTCTACGCAGGAATTGCGCCAGACTGTAAGGGAGATAAACAACCCCCCTCCACAACCCGAGGACCCTGGATGGTCCCTCGACCCGGCCTCCCAAGAGGATCCGGACATATCTGTGGAGCTGATCGATGGGGTGTTTTACCAATCGAGCAATGATAATGCTTTGGTGGCCATTACGGCCGATTACCCTGGGCTAGTTCCAGCCTCACAGGTGACTGAGACCGAAGTCCCAGCACTTCAAAAAGGGATCCGTCCTTGCGTGTTTTTGATCGTCGTATAACAGTCGTGTTTTGCAGGGGAGGTCCTCGAGGCAGAAGGCCGAGCCTGCGGCGACTAGCCAACAAGGGGCCGCGAGGCCAGGCAGGCTGAAAAGGCCCGCAGTCCGGATTGAGACACCGGCGTAGCGGTACGGCGCGCCGTCTTTATTGCAGGACATTATTCTCAGAGGCGTATTAACGCCCATGCCTTCTTTTCAGGAAAAAGAGCGCTCGCCGGACTATACCCGGAGAGGCTACCAATCGCGCCTCCACAAGCCAGGCTCCAAGGCCGGATTCGGAGGCGGGAACGAATATGAGGCGTGTGTCGGGTGCTCCTCCGACAGAGGATGCGGATAAACTGTCCGCCACCAATTCCGAGGTGGAAAGTGCCATGAACCACAGGCGTCGCCGGACTGTTCTTCGTGACGCTTGTTTCTCCCAAAAGGCATTGGATGCCTTCAACTCGGGAGACGCGCACCTCCGTGCCGCTTAAAATGGTCTAGCCAGAGCCACGGAGCAGTATGTAAAAGACATACGGGTGAGAAAATTTGGTGATTATATATATCAGTAGCCCCTGAGACTTGAAACAGTTAGGATAACTGATTTAAGGATCGTTTGTTATGCAGGTTCTTACAGAAAAGAATACTCAACTGTCCTAGGAGCTGGAAGAGTGCAAAGCCCAACTTCAGGCCGCACTGGCCGCAGCAGGGGAGCCCAAAGAGACCCCTTCTGGTAACATATCCTTCGAATGATAAGTATCATATAGAATGCGGCGTATAAGCAGATATGATGATAAAATTGCAGATGACGCTGGAGTAAATCCGGATAAGCAACATCTCATACGCCAGCTGAAGGCCGGTGAGAGCGTGCTTACGAGGGTGAGGCAGGAGAAAAATGATCTCCTAGATGCCAACACCAAGCTGGGAGTGGAACTACAAGATGTTCGTGCCCAACTGTCGGACTCTGTTAAGGAAAATCGGCGGCTTCGATGCGGCTTATTTAGTAAGTGCTTGAACGAACTTTGAAAAGGAGTTCGGCGAGGAAGCTGGCTGACAGAGTTATGTCTGTAGGTATGCTAACAGGTCGTCCTGCCGAGGAGATGCTCGGTTCAACGGGTGACCTTCTTCCCGAGCTCTCAAAGCTGCACGAACGAGTTCGGCAGGTGATGCAAGGCGTCGCCCAGGCATTGTGGCCATCCGTCTCCATACTCGAAGGCCTTGGAGAGCTTGCAGAAAAGCTAAAGGGAGCGCGGCGGCGCTTCCAATTATGGAAGATATCGGCCTGCCGTCAGGGTGCCAGGGAAGCCTGGGCAATGGTGAAGACACGGTACATGAAGGCTGACCCGAACCATATGGCCGAAGTTGGACCTGTGGGGCCCGATGGGAAGGAGATCCCTGTGAGCTTAGTGTACGGCCAAGTAGAATTGGCCGCAAAGTATTTCCAACAGGACTATAGACTAGACAGCCTATTGGATGGTATTGAAGAGGAATTCAACCAGTCAAATTGACTATGTAATTTTAAAGTGACATGTATAATGCCTTCTAGCCGGATTGTAGATCGTTTGTCGTGGTGGGCCTTTTCGCTTCGACCTCGGGACCCGACGGTCCGGAGTGTATCTGAATACCCTCTCGGTTATGTAAGAACCGGGGCATGCGTGGAGACCAGGCATAGGTGTCATTAGTGCTTTATCAGACAAGTGCCCAACTAGTTATGTTATATTAGATGGGTAGTAAGAAACATCTTCCAGGGAGAATAGTTCCGTTAAGGGTTCCTTTCCCTGGGTAAGCATGCCCTAAAGTGCATGTCCGGACTGCGATAAGAAGCACAGAAAAAGCATCTGGGGGAAGATATGGATAATAAATAAAAGTCATCTTTTGTTCATCGACCGAATATTCCCTTAAGAACGCTAGCTTTCGGCTTCACCCAGTCTGAGGTACACGTCCGACTGACCCGGCGGTAACAATCGCAGAGGTGCTCCCCTTATGCCCTAGCTGAATTAATGGGAACGTAGGGCATAAATACAAGAGCCAGGCAACCCAGCTTGGCCAAAACTTAAGTCATATCGATGCATATAATGGTGAAAAAAGGTACATGTGGAAGTATAACACATGTGTTGGGCGTGAGGCCCAGGTAAATAATTTAAGCTTCTGTGAAAGAAGCCCCCAGGTATGAAGAGTGCGGCTAGCACATCTGTAATGTATGAGTGAGGCACAAGGTGACCCTTGAAGGCCTAGAGAAATAAAAGAAAGAAAGGGACACAAGACAGATGATGCATATGCAGAAAATGGACAAAGGGAGGGGACTAACATAAAGTTCGGTGCTAGGCGTAGAATCTTCGAAGCCTGGCTGCATTCCATGGGTTTGGCTCGAGTCGACTAGTCGATGCATCCCGCAGTCGGTACGCTCCACCGGTCAGAACTTGGTCGATAATGAAGGGACCTTCCCATTTGGGCTTGAGCTTGTTCTTTTTCTTATCCGGCAGCCATAGAACTAGTTCGCCAACGTTATAAGTTTTGGCCCGTACTTCTCTGCTTTGGTATCTGCGAGCCTGTTGCTGGTAAAATGCAGAATGGGCTTTGGCTATGTCGCACTCTTCCTCCAAGGTGTCCAGACTGTCCTGCCGATCGAGCTCGACTTCTCTTTATTCGTACATGCGCACTCGAGGTGAGTCATGAATTATGTCACAGGGCAGGACTACCTCTGCGCCGTACACCATAAAAATGGTGTATATCCGGTACTACAATTCGGCGTGGTCCGCAGCCCCCAGAGTACGGAGTCGAGCTCCTCTACCCAGTGCGTGTCAGACTCTGTTAAGGAGCGCACTAATCTGGGTTTAATGCCGCTCATTATAAGACCATTTGCTCGTTCGACTTGGCCGTTGGTTTGTGGGTGATAGACTGAAGCATAATCGAGCTTGATGCCCATTTTGCTGCACCAGAGTTTTACCTCGTCGGCCGTGAAGTTCGTGCCGTTATTAGTGATGATGCCGTGTGGGACGCCGTAACGGTGTACAACCCCGGATATGAAATCTATCACCAGTCCGAATTCGGCTATTTTAACCGGTTTAGCCTCTATCCATTTGGTAAATTTATCCACCATGACCAATAAGTATTTTTTCTTGTGGGTTCCCCCTTTAAGGGGTCCAACCATGTCAAGCCCCCAGACCGCGAAGGGCCATGTAATGGGGATTGTTTGGAGGGCGGTGGGTGGCATGTGGCTTTGATTTGCAAAGAGCTGGCAACCGGCGCAACGTTGGACCAAGTCCTGTGCATCTGCCCGGGCCGTTGGCCAATAGAATCATGTACGGAAGGCCTTGCTTACAAGAGCCCAGGCTGCGGCGTGATGACCGCCGAGTCTGGCGTGAATCTCTGCCAAAAGGTTCCGCCCTTCCTCTTCGGAGATGCACCTTTGAAGGACTTCGGTAGCGCTTTTTTTGTACAATTCTCCTTGATGGACCCTGTAGGCCTTGGATCGCCGCACTATGCAGCGTGCCTCATTTTGGTCCTCCGGAAGTTCCTGTCTAGTTAGGTAGGCCAGGAATGGTTCTGTCCACGGGGCAATAATGGCCATTATGTCGTGGGCTGAATGTGTTATTTTGGTGGCATAGCCTCCGATTGTGTCAATCGGGTATTTTGGCCGGGTCCAGACTGTTGTTACCGGTGTCCTCTTCCCATGCTACAGATGGTTTGAAGAGCCTTTCCAGAAATATGTTGGGAGGGACAGCGTCGCGTTTTGCACCGATGCAGGCGAGGATATCCGCCGCCTGATTGTTTTCCCGAGCCACATGGTGAAATTCGAGCCCCTCGAACCGAGCTGACATTTTTAGGACGACATTGTGATAAGCTGCCATTTTTGGATCCTTGGCATCAAAGTCTCCATTTATTTGGGATATCGCGAGATTCGAATCCCCGCACACCTCTAGGCGTTGAATGCCCATGGATACTGCCATCCGGAGACCATGTAGAAGGGCCTCATATTTGGCTGCGTTGTTGGAGTCCGTATACATTATCTGTAGTACGTATTGAACGGTATCTCCTGTTGGGGACGTCAAAACAATGCCAGCCCCCAGACCAGCCAACATTTTGGAGCCATCGAAGTGCATGATCCAGTTTGAATATGTGCCGTACTCTTTAGGGAGTTCGACTTCTGTCCACTTAGCGACAAAGTCAGCCAAAACTTGCGACTTAATAGCTCGCCGTGGCTTGTAAGGTATGTCGAACGGGAGGAGCTCAATGGCCCATTTGGCAATCCGGCCCGTCGCGTCGCGGTTGTTTATAATATCGTTAAGTGGTACTTCCGAGGCTACCATTATTGAACACTCTTGAAAGTAGTGTCGTAGCTTCCGGGATGCCATAAATACCGCGTATGCTATCTTTTGATAATGCGGGTACCGTGATTTGCATGGAGTAAGGACAATGGACACATAGTAAACCGGCTTTTGAAGGGGGAATTTGTGTCCGTCCACTTCTCGCTCGACGACAAGCACTGCGCTTACTACTTGATGAGTTGCCGCAATGTATAATAGCATTGGTTCGCCAATGTTTGGTGCGGCCAGGACTGGGTTTGTTGCCAATATGGCTTTTATTTCATTGAGTCCGGCCGTGGCGGCATCCGTCCACTCGAAGTGTTCGTTGCGCCGGAGGAGGCGATAAAGGGGTAATGCCTTTTCTCCCAAGTGGGAGATAAAGCGGCTCAGAGCCGCAATGCATCCAGTCAATTTTTGTATTTGTTTGAGGTCTGTTGGGGTAGCCAACTGTGACAACGCTCGGATTTTGGCCGGATTAGCTTCAATATCTCTACTGGAGACAATGAATCCCAGGAGCTTTCCGGCTGGTACGCCGAAAACGCATTTTTCCGGATTGAGCTTGATGTCATATGCTCGGAGGTTGTCGAATGTGAGCCTCAAGTCGTCTACTAGAGTTTCGACATGCTTGGTTTTAACGACCACGTCATCTACGTATGCCTCCACTGTTTTGCCGATCTGGTTTGCCAGACATGTCTGAATCATGCGTTGATATGTTGCGCCAGCATTTTTGAGCCCGAAGGGCATTGTGTTGAAGCAGAATGGGCCGTATGGTGTGATGAATGCCGTTGTGGCTTGGTCTGGCTCTGCCATTTAAATTTGATGGTAGTCGGAGTATGCGTCGAGGAGACACAATGAATCGTGTCCTGTGGTAGCATCGATGATTTGATCGATGCGGGGGAGGGGGAAGGGATCCTTTGGGCAGGCCTTGTTAAGGTCCTTAAAATCGACGCACAAGCACCCAGATTTGTCCTCTTTGGTACCATCACCAGGTTCGCTAGCCAGTCCGGATGTTTTATGTCTCTGATGAATCCGGCCTCCAATAGCTTGGCTAGTTCCTCTCCCATGGCTTGTCTCTTGGGTTCGGAGAAACGCCGAAGGGCCTGCTTGACTGGCTTGAATCCTTTTAGGATATTTAGGTTGTGCTCGACCAGCCTACGTGGGATTCCTGGCATGTCTGATGGGTGCCAGGAAAAAATGTCCCAGTTCTCACGTAGGAACTCTCGTAGTGTGGCGTCGACATCAGGGCTTAATTGTGCCCCGATGGAAGCTGTTTTTGTAGGGTCCGTTGGATGGACTTGGAATTTGACTATTTTGTCCGCCGGTTTAAAGGAGGTGAACTTGGATCTTTTATCAAGTATCACGTCGTCCCTGTTCACCGTGGAGCGCAGCGCAGTTAGTTCCTCGGCTGCTAGGTCTTCGGACAGTGCCTCGAGGGCCAATGCGGCTATCTTATTTTCGGCGCGGAGTGCTATGTCCGGATCACTAGCAAGAGTGATGATTCCATTGGGCCCGGGCATTTTGATCTTCATGTACCCGTAATGGGGTATGGCTTGGAAGATTGTAAACGCCTCCCGCCCTAACAGAGCGTGGTATCCGCTGCTGAACGGGGCCACTTGGAATGTAATTTGTTTGGACCTGTAATTATCCGGCGTGCCGAATACCACATCTAGTGTGATTTTCCCAGCACAGCATGCTTCCCGACTGGGGATGATTCCTCTAAAGGTTGTGCTACTTTGCTCAATGCGGCTCCAGTCTATTTCCATCTTTTGAAGAGTTTCCTCATAGATGAGGTTTAATCCGCTGCCGCCGTCCATGAGTACCTTGGTGAGTCGAAAGCCGTCCACGATTGGACTGAGGACCAGTGCGGCTGGTGCTCGGGCTGTTCGGAATTTGGGTTCGTCACTGGCATTGAAGGTAATAGCCATGTCACTCCAAGGATTTATTTCTGCTATGTGGCAGATTTCGGCCATGCTGCGGAGTGTTCGCTTGCGTCTATTATTTGATGCGAAGGTCTCAAAGACCGTTAACACCGTATTGTTGTCCACGGGATGGTGCTCTGTGGTATTTGGGAGGAGTAGATCCTCACCACTTTTGGCCACCTGCCGGAGTATCCAACATGCTCTAAGGTTGTGTGTTGGTATTGCATCCGCTGTACTATGAATTTTGCAGGGTCCGTTGAGCCATCCCTCCAGTACAGTTCCTTGCCCCGTAGAGGGCTTTTGCTTTTTGGTAGTTAACCCAGGTGTATTGTGATAATGCACCCTTTTATTTCGGATTGGGTTTGTATTCAGGGCCGAATTATCCCAAAATTTTATGTTGGTTTTCCAGGCGCTTTCCATCGCACAGTACTTTCGTACTATGGACACCAAGTCGGCAAAGCGTGTAATTTCGCGGTGACTTATGGTGTTGAGGATTCCCTTGTCCATGCAATTATTGCAGAAGAATGAAATTGCGTCTTCCTCGTGGCAGTCCTTTATCCTGTTCATGACCAAGAGGAATCTGGCCCAGTAATGGTGTACTGTTTCTTCGGGCTCTTGCCTAATTTGAGATAGATCGCGTATGTTTGGGTGGGTGGGTGGAATTGAATCCGAATCTTCACCCAATCTGAGACTCAGGGGCCAAGGAGTTTCCGAACTCAGAAGTTTGGATTCTTGGATGTTTCCCGATAAATCTAGCCCGCTGCCTGATTCTAGGTTCAAGCCTTGAGTGACGTCCTCCCCTCCGCGGGTATCCGGCTTGGAGGGATCGGGAATCCGGACATAGCTAGTCCTTAAGATAGATGAAGGGTTGCCACATTGTTCCTCCACCACTGTGACGTGATGGGTGACCTGGGGAGAGTTGATCTCTCTCAGATCGGGTTTAGGCCCAATCTAATCGTAGTCTGTAGCGACTCCCAGAGCGGCAATGCGATCCAAGAGCTCGTTCAGGGAAGATTGCTCCATTGGATCTAATTGCTCGGCGAGTTCCGAGTTGACGTGAAGATTGCTTTCGATGACCCAAGAAGTCATCGTCGGCGCAGCGGCCGAACAGGTGGTCATAAGAAAACCACCTAGCCAGAGAGTTTGGCCGATAGCCAAAGCTCCCTCAGCAACAGTGCTGTCTTTAAAGACGGGATGAGACATCCTTCCTGGTGGCGACAGCACAGCGGAACTCTCAATGAAAGCACCAATGTCGGTGTTAAAACTGTTGAATCTCGGGTAGGGGGTCCCGAACTGTGCGTCTAGGCCGGATGGTAACAGGAGGCAGGGGACACGATGTTTTACCCAGGTTCGGGCCCTCTTGATGGAGGTAAAACCCTACGTCCTGCTTGATTAATATTGATGATATGGGTAGTACAAGAGTAGATCTACCACGAGATCAGAGAGGCTAAACCCTAGAAGCTAGCCTATGGTATGATTGTATGTTGTGATTGATGTCCTACGGACTAAAACCCTTCGGTTTATATAGACACCGGAGAGGGCTAGGGTTACACAAGGTCGGTTACAAAGGAGGAGATATCCATATCCGTATTGCCTAGCTTGCCTTCCACGCCAAGTAGAGCCCCATCCGGACACGAGACGAAGTCTTCAATCTTGTATCTTCGTAGTCTAATAGTCCGGCCAATGGATATAGTTCGGCTATCCGGAGACCCCCTAATCCAGGACTCCCTCAATCCTCATCATCCTTTTTCTTGGATGGTTTGGGAGGAACAGGCATGGGTTTCTGAACCCAAGGCTCTCTTTCTTTACCATGTTTCTTAGCAACAAAGTCTTTCTTATCATAACATTGATTCTTTGATTGTGGGTTATCAAGATCAACAGCAGGTTCAATTTCTATATCATTATCATTACTAAGTTGAGCATCATCATGAACATTATCATTAACATTATCACTAGTTTCAGGTTCATTACCAGATTGTGCTTCAGCATCACAAATAGAAATATCATTTGGATTTTCAAGTGTTTCAATAATAGGATCACTAGAAGCATGCAAAGTCCTATCATTTTTCTTTTTCTTCTTTTTAGAAGAACTAGGTGCATCTATATTATTTCTCTGAGAATCTTGCTCAATTCTTTTAGGATGGCCTTCAGGATAAAAGGTTCCCGAGTCATTCTACCACCTCTAGTCATAACTCTAACAGCATTATCATTATCCTTACTATTCAATTCATTGAGCAAATCATTTTGAGCCTTAAGTACTTGTTCTACTTGAGTGGTAACCATAGAAGCATGTTTACTAATAAGTTTAAGTTCACCTTTAACATTAGCCATATAATCACCCAAGTGTTCAAGCATATTTGAATTGTATTTCAATTGTCTACCAAAATAAGCATTAAAATCTTCTTGCTTAGCCATA
>NW_021225798.1:0-384 GCF_002162155.2 Triticum dicoccoides
GGCCCAGAAGGCCCATCAGGCAAAGCAATAGCAAGTAGGCCCGAAAGCCTGCGGTGGAAAGGAGCTCGAGAGGGGTGCGGCAGTGGGGCTTATAAACCACTGCGCGCCCCTCTCGACTAGCGAGGTGGGACTAAACTTTGGCCTCGAGGCGGGCAGCACATAGGCCTTTGGTCCCGGTTGGTGGCACCAACTGGGACTAAAGGGGTGCATTAGTCTCGGTTGGTGCCACCAACCGGGACCAAAGGCCGCCGGTTCCCGCCCTTTGGGCTGCCGAAAAAGAGGCCTTTGGTCCCGGTTGGTGGCACCAACCGGGAGTAAAGGGTGCGTTAGTCTCGATTGGGGACTAAAGGCTTTGCTATATAAGCAGCACTTAGCAGTTTTCTC
>NW_021225799.1:0-1377 GCF_002162155.2 Triticum dicoccoides
CTTCTATGAAATATTCGGAGGAGGAACCCGCCTTGCAATGCCGAAGACAATATGTGCACCGGATTCTTCATCATTGAAAACTGGTTCAGGGGCTACTGAGGGAGTCCTGGATTAGGGGTGTCCGGATAGCCGAACTATCACTGTTGGCCGGACTCCTGGTAATCTTGGTAATCTTGCCTCCTTCACTCCTGTCACCACCGACCGCCGCATCATTGTCGACGACGGTTCCACACTACCTATCACACATGTCGGGCGCATTTCTTTTCCTTCTACTTCTATCCTATTACCTTGTCTAACATACTTGTCTCACCTCATCTTATTAAGAATCTTGTTTCCGTTCATTGTTTAACTCGTGAAAATCCTGTTACTGTTGAATTTGACGGGCCTGGTTTTTGTGTCAAGGACGCTCGAACCAGGATGGTACTCCACCGATGTGACAACCTCGACGAGCTCTATCCGGTGCATCCACCGTCCACCTCCACCACCTCACCGGTTGCTCTCTCCGTCGGCGTCGATCTCTGGCATGCTCATTTGGGTCATCCCAACCCCGTCACACTTCGTCATATTCTCAGGAGTTTCAGTTTCAGTTGTAATAAGATAGAAGATCACACGTGTCATGCCTGTCGTGTCGGCAAACATGTTCGCTTTCCGTTTAATAACTCCACCACCATAGCTTCTTTTCCTTTTCAGTTGATTCATAGTCATGTGTGGACCTCTCCGGTTCCTAGTAATTCGGGCTATTTATATTATCTGGTTATTCTTGATGATTATTCTCACTATGTGTGGACATTTCCTTTACGACGAAAGTCGGATGCACTCTCCACTTTGTCTACTTTTTACTCCTATGTCAGCACGCAGTTTGGGCGTCCCATCCTTGCTCTTTAGACTGACAATGGAAAAGAGTTCGACAATCTTGCTTTCCGCACTTTTCTGTCGCACCACGACACAGTTTTTCCTCTCACATGCCCGTATATTTCACAGCAGAACGGTCGAGCCGAACGCGTCCTTCGCACTCGAAATGACTGCGTTCGGACGCTCCTATTCCACGCTAATGTGTCGCCTCGTTTCTGGCCAGATGCACACGCTACTGCTTCACTTCTCCTTAACTTTTGCCCTTGCCGCCCACGGTGGAACTATGCACATCACCATCTTCTCTTCAGTTCGCCCCCATCTTATGATGACTTGCGTATTTTCGGGTGCCTTTGCTATCCTAGCACCGCGGACTCCGCTCCTCACAAACTAGCACCTCGTTCTGTCGCTTGCATCTTCATCGGCTACCCTTCCAACTCCAAGGGATATCGGTGCTACGATCCCGTCTCCCACCGTGTGTTCACTTCCCGGCACGTTTACTTTGATGAGCATGTGTTTTTGTTTCAG
>NW_021225800.1:0-1161 GCF_002162155.2 Triticum dicoccoides
CTTATGCATCCCAGCATGGAGTATCAGATCTTACATGATGTCGAGCATTGATTCCCTTCCCGAGGCCTCCCATTCTCACATCCTGTACATTTTGTTTCTTCTTGCACTCTTCTATCTAACAACCAGAGTATTGGATCATGGTGATGAACCTCGATGTGTCTCAAGCATGAAGAAGATGCACTAGATAGTCAACACGCCTATACCTCGTCGAGAGAGGATTTTATGCACAACAAAAGAACGACTTACAACTGGCACCCCACGGCTGGCAGGTTTGGTGAAAACCAATAGTGATAGCTGCCATGGCCTATTGGTAATGAGCAGTGTTGATATGCACAACATCTCAGACGGGGCTTCTTATCGGTCTGCTAGTTGTTATCGACCTATACATTTTTATCTACCACCTAGCCACCATGCAGCCCTCAAGCGAACTCCTTAATGTCTTGCAGAGTTGCACTCAAGGAAATGTTGGTGACCTTCACGGTCTTCACCTAGGAAACATTATAAATTTCAGAACAAGTACAGGGAAGTAAAAAGGGAAGCAAAAGTAAAGTCAAACAACACCTGTTCTGCATTAGCAAGAAAAGGATTTCCAAAGTTGAGTTAGCATGTAGTAGGAGATACTCAAACTACTTGACAGCACCCTGCGACCTGCACGCCTGCACCTGGGCAGCAGGCACGGGCACAAACGAAACCATGGGAGCCCGGAGCCTGGACATGGCCAAATCCTGTGAACTCCAGACTAATCTTGCATCGGGAGGGCAGAGGGGAAGTGTGTAGAGAGGGCACTCACTAGCCCCGTTACGGACACCTTCATCCGAGTTGCCGCTGCCGCCATCAGTCTATCACACGAGTAGCAAGGGGAGGGAGAATAGTCGAGCAGTGCTGATGAGTGCTGATTAGGGGATCGATTAGCCCAATAGTAGCATGGAAATGAGGAAGGAAGTCGATAACAACTAGCAGTTGAGCAGTAGTGTGAGTGGACATGGGAGCTACGGTAAGAAATGTGAAGATCAAACCACCTACATTAATGAAAATATTGCTTCTTTTCCTTAGATTTCAACATGTGTAATATTTTTTATATTTAAAAATCACAATATAAGACGTAGACACGTAGACATAAGGCAATCCACAAAAGTGGCAACGGCGGAGCCCCCCCCCCCC
>NW_021225801.1:0-2827 GCF_002162155.2 Triticum dicoccoides
GTCCTGCTAGCCCAGAGCTACAGCTCGGACCCACTTGCTGATGACCGACACGTTCGATGCTGGGTCATGGATGCCTGTCCCTGTAAGTCTGTGCCACTTTGGGTTTACGACTAGTCATGTCAGCCCGGGCTCCTTATCATATGGATGCTAGCGACACTATCATATACGTGTGCCAAAAGGCGCAAACGGTCCCGGGCAAAGGTAAGGCGACACCCGTGAAAATACCGTGCGTGAGGCCGCAAAGTGATATGAGGTGTTACATGCTAGATCGATGTGGCATTGAGTCGGGGTCCTAACAGCTTTGGTATCAGAGCCTGACTGCCTGTAGGATTACCAAGCCAAACTGGTCGAAGTTGAGTCTAGAAATGCTTTAGCTATATGTAGAGGAATTGATTGTGGGATGGAACGTAAGGCTCTTTTTACTCCTTATACCTCATGGCCTTCTGATCCGAGTCATCTTATCTTTCCTAAGGGGTTAAGAAACTAGGCTTTCTTTTCTTTCTATCAGGATCACGTGTTACTAATCCATAGACTTATAGGATTGCTGGTTTCAAGCCTCAGTCCAGTTCCTACTACTTTTGTATGTTAACTGATGATCTCGGAACCTTGATATTGTGCTTCTGAGTGGCTATGCCACCATTTCTGTAGTATGTCTCCAAACTTTTAAGCATTTACAACCGTTATGCTGTCCGAGTCATCCCAGGTTTCTAAACAATCTGATGCACTTGCAAATCCTTTCCCTCTGGTTTTTTTATGTTCCTTTGGGCCAGGTTAATCACACTAATTGCTGAGTTGAGGTATTCTATTGCCTCGACATATATGTTGGAATTATTATTATGACCCTAGGTGTCCTAAGGGATCATCTAATAATCTAGCCATGATTTGCATCCCAGTGTGATGATTCTGGCCTTTATTCTCGAAAGCATCTCGTGATGCTACTTAGTAGTTGGTATTCTATTCCTGGGTTCTTGAACCCGAGATTCACTCTACTTACTTCATGTTGATAGTGTTTGCTAGTTCCTTTAGGTTATTAGTAACTTTGCGATAGTCCTCGAGGTCCGTGGTATTTCCTTCTTCCAAATACCATGAACCATTCTTGGCAGGAGTTCTTTTGAACCAAAAGATCACAATCAGAGTGCTCTTGATGAGTTCTCCATTCCACATTGTGAATCTGCATGTCCTTCCTTTTCAGCATGGGTTATCCGGAAGAAATATGCTGAATTTGTTCGGCATACTAATCCATGTATCCACAACTCAGAAAATTGTATGTTCCATTGAGTTGTCCCTCTTTAGTTGTATTCCAGTCTTCATCTATCCGTTGATAGTCAAGAGTAATTGTGCATTCGTGTTATCGATGCTTATTATTCTTGTGGTCCGTCGAGCCATTCTATTCCGGAATGACTAGGAGAAACAAACTCCAGAACGTCATCCATATCGAGGATTGGGTCAAAGTAGTTGTACTCCGTAGATCAAAATGCCAACTCAGTTCATTTTCTGTTCTACCTTGGAGTATTACCATCTTTATATCAAGGATGTCATGGGAATTGCACACCATCCTATAAACTCTTGACACAGTAATACTTCTCTCCATCATTATTCATTTCTCGGTTCCCGTGTTGTTGCAACCGGAATGTCGACAAGTGAATCGTGATGTGTGAAATCAATACTGCTAGCAACTCCGTTGCTTGGTAGTTAAATGGACAACAACCTCATTCTTAGCGTGCTGATTATTGAGTCATCATTCTAAGATTGATTGTGCTACCTAGTCCTTATCTCTGGTGCACCCTCTGATCAATGAGTTAGGATTGTGTCAATACCTTGCTCTGTTGATCATATCGTCTTGCCCTAAAAAGCAAGATTGTTCTCAAGCTTAGTAACATACCGGTGGTTCGTGATTTTCTGAATATCTTCTCGGAAGTATCACCAGGTCGTCACCTGACCGCTATGTTGAGTTCGTGAACAAGTTGGTTTATTCCTGTAAACCACCCCCTTCTCCAAAAATCTGTGTTGGATACCCCTGAGCTAGTTGGTTAAGCCAAACAACAACTTGGAGAGTTGGAAGAGAAAAGATTGTCTGGCTTAGTCATTTTAAGGGATATTTTTTTGTGTGTGTGTTGAAGAAAGATGATATCTTTATTGGTTGATCCTCGTGATCAATTGTTGGATCTATTATCTTACCCAAACCTTTGATTTGAGTATGGGCTATCGTCAAATCAAATCAGAACCAACGATATTCGTAATGTTGTCTTACTCGTGGTTGTTCCTCGAGCATACACCATTATATCTTTCGGGTCTGACCAATGCTATCACCTTGTTCACATAATTGTGGAATTCCACTAATATGGAAACCTGGATGAATTGTTGTTGAGCCCATTGACAACATCCTTATCTTCTCCATGATTTTGTTGAACATTAAGCTAGTGTTGGAAACTTGTGTAAGCATTATCTTCATGACTCGTTCGTGAAGCATATGTTTGGACAAAAGAAGTGAGTCCCTCTAATTCATGTGCACTTGATGCAAGTTGCCGCCATGAATTTGAGAAGGCTTGTTTTACCTCCTTTGGAATCATCCCAAGTCAGTCATGCACATGCGAAGAATTCTGAGGTCTGTTAGACTGATCATCTTCATTCCATATGTATATCCTAGCACACCAAGCCACTGATTGAGTTGTTCAAAGATAAAGGAGTCTGTCCAAGGTGAACTCTTTGGACTTCCACGCGTGGAGACTTCGATGTCATTAATGATGGTTCCCCACCTGAACTCGGTAGTGTTTTATTGTAAGACTACCATATGATAATGTTTGTCTGGGACAATGTGATCACATGT
>NW_021225802.1:0-413 GCF_002162155.2 Triticum dicoccoides
ACTAGCTCTATTAGTAGAATGCCCTTATTTTTTATATTTCTATTGATTTATATAACTAGCAATGAATTTTTGACTCCTTCCAATAACATCGCGTCAACACTCTTGTCAACGGATTCTTTTTGAACGTCGACATAATACATCTTCATCTTTCTCTTACTCTCAAAAAACAAACATGTATAGGGAATACCTCGTTTCTGTTATCATGTGTAACAAATATATAAAGAAGTACAATTATTTATATGCATCTCTTTCAGTTGGGCGGGAATACGATGAGTTTTTCAGTTTATCCATCTTAAAGCTTTGTCAATCGACATTTTCAAAGCATCCTCCAAAGCCATATGGTTTTTATCTCTAATATACAAAAGTGAATATGAAACACATATTTAATTAAAAAATAAGATCAGCCCATATTT
>NW_021225803.1:0-910 GCF_002162155.2 Triticum dicoccoides
TCCCGGGCCGATTTTCACAATTGACAATCCCAGGGTGCGTTTGCATGTCCGTCGTCAACACTCATAGTTTCGGCCAATCCTAACCCATTTCGTGTACTATTACTAACCCTTTTGGGGTACCGAAGCGATTTGCATAGTGGTTGAACCCCAAGGTGCGCTTACGTGTCGGTTATCAACACTCGCGGTATTTGTCGATTCTAACCTGTTTCGTGCTCTATTACTCACGGTTTTGGGGTCCCAAAGCGAATTCCATGGTTGTTGAACCCCAAGGTGCGCTTACATGTCGGTCATCAACAATCACAGTTTTTGTTGATTCTGGCCCGTTTCATGGACTATTTTTGAACCCCGGGGTGCGTTTACGTGTCGGTCATCAATACTCACGGTTTTTGTCGAGTCTGACCCGTTTCGTGGACTATTACTCACCATTTTGGGGTCCCAAAGCGATTTCCATGGTTGTTGAACCCCAAGGTGTGCTTATGTGTCGGTCATCAACACTCACAATTTTGGCTAATTCTGGTCCGTTTCGTGGACTATTGCTCACGATTCTGGCCCGTTTTGGGGTCCCGGAACGATTTTCACGATTGACGATCCCCATGGTGTGTTTGCATGTCCGGCGTCAATACTCACAGTTTTGGTGAATTCTGACTGTTTCGTGGACTATTACTCACTGTTTTGGCGTCTCAGAGTGATTTCCACGATTTGTGAACTCCGAGGTGCGTTTACGTGTCGGTCATCAACACTCACAATTTTTGCCAGTTCTGGTCCGTTTCGTGGACTACTACTCGCCGTTTGGGGGTCCTAGAGCGATTTCCATGACTGTCAACCCCCGTGGTGCGTTTACGCGTCTGTCGTCAACACTCACAGTTTTGCCAATTCTGACACGTTTTGTGGACTATTACTTACCGTTTTG
>NW_021225804.1:0-1332 GCF_002162155.2 Triticum dicoccoides
CGACATACTTTCATCCCTGCTTATTATACTCGTGACATGATTAAGAAGTTGCAACACTTAAAACAAGGTAGTGAAACTGTAACAAAATATTATGATGATTTACAAACTACCTTGTTGCATTCCTCTTTAGAAGAAAGTGAAGATGATTTTATGGATAGATTTTGGGGAGGATTAAACCGTGATATTCAAGAGATACTAATTCATGAAGAGTGTTATCCTATGGACCATTTGTTTCATCTTGCTTGCAAAGCTGAACAGGAAATAAAACGACGTGTTGGCCACGAGGAGAACAAGCGCATGGTGCACATTCCAAGAGTTGATATGATTGTTCCTTCAACTACTAGGCATACTATGACAACCACATCCATTGTTGTCAGGACTACATCACCTCCACCATGTGACACATCGCCCCCGAGAGTGGCTACATCATCTGAGTTGATCATAAGAGGTAATGACAAAGGTACTGATCATCCATCTCTACATGAGAATGATGAATGCCTTGTCAATTTGAATGCACCATCTGATGAGCTACCCACTACTTTGATCACACCACCTATTTTAGAGGACTACGTTGATAATTTGACTTTGCCATGTGATCAAATAACTGAAATACCAACAATTTTGAGTGCACCCATTGAATTAACTATTGATGCAAAAGAACCAATGTTTAATCATTTTGATATGACCTCTAATCTTGGTGATGATTCTGTGTTGAATGACTTATTGCATGTTTGCTTATTTAAGCATGTTGTAGCATGTAAATTTGATGCAAGTAAGGTTTATTCACCAATGTTGGGATGGTTTAATGATGAACATTGTCAATCTTTTGAAATGAATAAGAGCTTCACTTATATGTGCAGACTGAGTTGCAATATTTTCATGCCTTCTACTTCTTGTGCTAATTTTTTGGCTTTAGATTTTATGAACTATGCAAGTTACTCATCTATTCATGTGTCATATATGCAAAAATCAAGGGAAGTAAAAATGGATGACATATACATATACAACATGTACACCTTGTCTCTTTTGTTAGCCACATTTCAGATTAAGCAACGCCGAGGACGGCTTTATTTTCAAGAAGGGAAGGATGATGAGGACATGACTACCTTGGATATGACCAAAAATATTGCATATATGCATATTTGTCAGGTGATTTCTAGTGCAAACTATTCAATAATCTATTTATGTTATCCAGAACAAAAATACTTCACACACTTTTGTGTTTTGTCTAATTGCAGGTGTATGGGACATTTGTACAATCCACATATGAAGATAAGGAAGAAAGAGATGTTTATTTGCTGTCCAAAAAGTTCTCTCGCGTCACTTTTGGCC
>NW_021225805.1:0-1450 GCF_002162155.2 Triticum dicoccoides
TGAACTTGTTCCTTGCATCCGCCATCCTAAAGAGTAGAAAAGATGAGAGTTCAGAAGAGAAGAGAGTGAATAGTGATCTAGGTCTCTAGCTTAGTGGTCGTGTCCTACAGTTAGCGTGTGCTCTGATACCATCTCTGTAGCGACCAGACCTCAAACAGTCTGATCTCTGTACTCCGGTGTCATCCCTGGATCAGTAATGCTGACACCACACAGTACTCGGAGGATTTATAACAGAGTAGCAATCACACACTTATTACATCGAGTGTCTCAAAAGAGAGCTTATTACAATAAGTATGGCTTAAGGCCATCTAATAACGATAACAGCGAAAGGCTTGGAAGATAAGTGAGTCCATCAACTCCAACGGCATCACTGAGTATAGAACCACGACCTAAAAACTCCTTAATCGTCGTCTGAAAAGTCTGCAACATTAACGTTGCAGCCCGAAAATGGGTCAGCACATGGAATATGCTGGCAAGGTAACACATAGAGAGTAATGGAATGAAACAACTATACTATATGCATATTTGGCTGGTGGAAAGCTCTATGGTTACAGTTTTGCGTAAAGCCAATTTTTCCTACTTCAAAGGAATAAAATTTAATTACTATCATGGTGGTTGTTAAACATTGAGAATGGTTGACAACATTCTCAATCCCAATTAAGCATCATCATTAAACATAACCCAACAAAATTAATTTAGAGTAACATGTTGAGATTCACATGAAAATCCAAGTACTAGATACTCAAGATGTCCATAACCGGGGACACGGCTAACCATGATTAGTTTATTACACTCTACAGAGGTTTGCGCACTTTTCCCCACAAGACTCGATCGCCTCCGTTTGGTTTCTCGCACTACATGGTGTTTGAGAAGACGGATGACCGAGACATAATCTTTCAGAAGCGCTAGCACCTTACGATGGGTAGACCGTACCACCTACATCCCCTACATCTGCTAGTCTACCACTGTAAGAGTTCGCACGACTTAGTCAACTATGCTAGAGCCCATAATAGCTTGTGGCTGCACACGGAAGTTTCTAGTATGAATAGTCTCATGATCCCTTTGAGCCTGGGTGGCGGTCCAAAAGAAAAACAGGCAAGTCCTGGAATACCCAGGTGCCTCAATCCACCCAGATGTGTGTTTAAGTTGCCACCTTAGATAAACCATTAATTAACAATCTCACATCTATCATGGATTTCACTCACCCAATCCACGTCTACTAGCATAGCATGGCATAATAAGCAAACGTAGAAGTAACTCCCAAAGGTTTGATAATAAACAGGTAATAGGTACTACCTCATCTACTTCCCATCCCACAATTTAATTAGATCCTAATCATGCAATGTGTGAGGATTGATCTAATGCAATAAAACTGGGTAGTAGAAAAGGTATGATCAAAGTGTTACTTGCCTTGCTGATGATCCGCGAAACCTAACGATTCGAAGTAACA
>NW_021225806.1:0-424 GCF_002162155.2 Triticum dicoccoides
CTTACAGTAGTATTTTTATAGTGGCGAACCAAGTCGCGCATAGTACTACGTATATTTACATGGCCGAGCGCAAGGAACTAGTAGTGGACCTGCTACCTTTATAGTGATGCCGAAGCCGCACTTCTCCTTAGCTGGGCGAGGTGGTACTAATCTTAGCTGCGTCTGCCCACTTTTGCCAGTGCCCCATGCTGCATATCTACCATGGGCTGAGATGGCTGAACAATGCTTAGGCCCATCGTTTGTTTTGAGAACTTGGCCCATTATACATATACATATGTTGTGTGCACAAGAGAAATGATTCAGGGCCGAACTCGTTTGGGCTGTTGGCGTAGTAGTCGTGCGTTGACAAGAAAGCTCTCTGCTGTTGTGCTACATTGCATAGCTACTGGCAGCGTTGAGTTGTTCTAAAGAAAATTATAATTAG
>NW_021225807.1:0-1466 GCF_002162155.2 Triticum dicoccoides
GGACTTTCTTGTTCTTGCTCTTGATGATGATCTTGTTCTTGATGGTTATCATTAAGTGAGACTTGATCAACCTCATCAACATGGGCTAAGGGTATAGGTTGAACAATAGGAACTTGTGTTGGTATGGATGTTGAGGTAGTTTGATGATGTGTGAGACCTCCATATTCTTCTTCATCATCATGAGGTTCTTGTTCCATAGGAAGAAGTGCACCAACACCCATGTTCAAAATGTCTTGAGATGAATCTTCTTCACCTACATCACTTAGATCAACTTGCTCCCCATGGGAGCCATTAAATTCATCAAACACCACGTCACAAGTTTCTACAACACATCCATTGGATTTGTTGTAGACTCTATAGGCGTGAGAGTTTGATCCATAACCAACAAATATACCCTCAATTGTTTTGGATTGAAATTTTCCTAACCGTTCTCTTTTGTTGAGAATGAAACATTTGCACCCAAATACACGAAAGTACTTGACATTTGGCTTGTTTCCAGTTAGAAGCTCATATGGAGTCTTTTCCAATATAGTGCGGAGGAAGAGTCGGTTTGATGCATGGCATGCGGTATTGATAGCTTCAGCCCAAAAACTATGTGGTGACTTGTATTCATCCAACATGGACCTTGCCAATTCTACAAGTGTATGGTTCTTCCGTTCGGCTACACCATTTTGCTGAGGAGTGTATGGAGCTGAATATTGATGCTCAATCCCTTCATCACTAAGAAATTCTTCCAAGGTATAGTTCTTGAACTCAGAGCCATTGTCACTCCTTATTTCTTAGATTTCTCTGTCAAACTTGCGTTGGGCTTGCTTGGCAAAATCAATGAAGGTGATCTTCGTTTCGTCCTTGGACTTGAGGAAGAACACCCATGTATATCTTGAGTAATCATCAACAATGACAAGCCCATACTTTTTCCCACCAAGACTATCCCATGAAGGAGGCCCAAAAAGATCCACATGAAGGAGCTCCAGGGGCCTTGAAGTAGATACTATGTTCTTGGGTGGGTGCTTTGATTGATGTTGCTTCCCGACTATGCATGCACTACACACACGATCTTTCTCAAAAGAGACATTGGTTAGTCCAAGGATGTGATTTCCCTTTAAGAGATCTTGAAGATTTCTCATGCCGACATGGGCTAGCCGGCGATGCCATAGCCACCCCTTGTCAGCCTTGGCCATTAGACAAGTTGCATGGAATGTGCTCTCTCTCGAGAAATCAACCGTGTAAAGGTTGCCATCCAACTCTCCAACAAAGGCCACTTCGAGAGTATCTCTCTTAAATACTTTCACATCCGTTAGTCCAAAGAGTGTATCATAACCAACAGAAGCCAATTGGCGAACAGAAAGCAAGTGATATTTAAGGGATTGGACAAGCATAACATTTGCAAGAGACATGTCATTGGTGATAGCCACCTTGCCCAACCCGAGTACCTGTCCTTTTGAACCTCCACCAAACATAATGCT
>NW_021225808.1:0-1609 GCF_002162155.2 Triticum dicoccoides
TAAACATATCAATTGAAAGTGCTAAGTATTGAGCAATTTGATTGCAAGATATAGAAGAACTCCCCATGAAGATGTGCATATTTGAGGAATTTGCTTTCGATAGTAGATGCACATTGTAGAGTAATATCATGGAGATCTCCCCCTATATCTTGTAATTCAGACACGCATTTAACATATTGTATGAAGAATTTGAAATACATGATGAAATATGGTGTCTGACGAAATTCAGCATGCGTGCATTAAGTACTTAAGGAATTAAGCAAGCAGAAAGTAGTCAAAAGTATCAGACCACCATAGGACTTAAGTTTACAACTCGGCAAATCAAACACATCAGAAGAACTAGAGTTGTAACTTAACAAAAAAAACACCCATATAAGAGACCCGCTTGAAGACTAACTAAAATTTCTCCCCCTTTGTCATCAAATGGCCAAAAGGGACGAAAAGTGAGGACTAACGCCCCTGAAGAATATCATCATGACGTTGATGGAGGAGCGCTAGCGTTGTTGGGGTCGTCCATTGTTGTAGGGCTTGCCACAGTGTCGTCCAAATCTTCAGCATCGTTTGTCTCGCGCGATGAAGAATATGAGCTGAGGAATTTTGACCTTCTTGAATTTCTTTGAAGGTAGCTGAGACCAGTCAAAGTCCTGTTGGAAGTCCATCTTCTTGAGTTCATCATAAGTGTAGCTATGCGAAAGAATAGTCCAGGTGCGGTCGAAGACTTGATGCAGATAATGGTGATTCTTATTCACAGTGTTTTGAGTGACAGTCATGTTCTGAAGAATTGCACCAAACTGACGCTTGAACCACTTGTGATTTCTGTCCACCTTCTAATGAAGACTAAGCAGCAAGTCACGATCAGTCATCACACGCGGAGCAGTTGCCTGAGGATATTGCTTTAAAGCATTGCAGCAGTGTCATGAGTGGCAGAGTCATCATATGTGGAGTAGGATGCTGCCTTTCGAAATTGACCATCCAAAGGATGAGTGCCTTCATCAATAATTGCGGCCTTGCCCTTCTCATCAGTCGAGGAAATAGTCCGTTTGAGGACTTCAATTGGGGGCAAATAACTGAGGTGATTCTGAAAGTCAGCCTTGTAATGAATTGAAGTCCTTGATCTGATGAATTTCATGATCCAGGGAGTGTAAGGCTTCAACTCAAATGGTGACAAAGTAGCATTGGCCAAAGTCCTCATGAAGAAATCATGATAGTTGATTGGAATACCATGCATGATGTTGAAAAGTAGATTCTTCATGATGCCAACAACTTCTTCTTCTTCAGAGTTGTGGCCCTTAATTGGACTGAGGGTTTTGGCCAGAATGCGATAGACAGTCCTTGGCACATATAGCAAATCCTTGACGAGGAAATTTATTCTTGGAGCTTGGCCAGCCTTCAAAGGCTTCATCAGCACTTGCATCAGATGATTTTGCAATTCAGGTTCTTCATATAGTTTTGGAGCGCCTTCAGTGGGTGGACTGACTAGGACGGCATGAAGCAATTCAAAGGCCGGAGCTTTGTGATGTGTATTTTCAGTCATCCAGTCCAGAACCCATGAATTCACGTTGTCAACATTGCCTGTCAGATGCAAAGTGGCATAGAACTGAAGAATAAG
>NW_021225809.1:0-387 GCF_002162155.2 Triticum dicoccoides
AAAAACAAAGTAGCACTTACTATATAGTACTTACTAAAAATAAACTAGTATTTTTCTAACTAACTAATATTTTTCTAACTAATTATATTACCAAAAAAAATCTAAATAAAATAGTAATTATATTTTTCTAACTAGCTAGTTCAATTATAGTACTTACTAACACAATCTAAATATCACCAAAAAAATCTATTAACAATAATATCGCCAAACATACTATGAACAACAAATTAATAGAAAAAAAATCTATTAACAGAAAAAAAATCTAACACAATATGAACAAATTAATTACACCAAAAAAATCTATTAACAGAAAAAAAATCTGACACAATATGAACAAATTAATTACACAATCTAAATTAACATACTATGAACTACATATCTAAATTA
>NW_021225810.1:0-1101 GCF_002162155.2 Triticum dicoccoides
GAATATTCACCCCACACTATTGCTCCCCGGCAACGGCGCCAGAAAAAGGTCTTGATAACCCACAAGTATAGGGGATCGTTTGTAGCCTCATTCGATAAATAAGAGTATCAAACCCAACGAGGAGCTAAAGGTAGAACAAATATTCCCTCAAGTTCTATCGACCACCGATACATCTCTACGCACACTGGACGTTTGTTTTACCTAAGACAAGTGATAAGTGCATTTCATATATATAATTTGCCACTCAAATTTAGCATCTATCATGATATATCCATCCATTCTTGCTATGAGTTGTGATATATTTGAATGAAAATCATATAAAAGATCATTTACTTGTCATTTGTTTCTTTTGCAGAAAAGTGCGCAAGGCACTATAATCGTCAAGATTTCTACTATGTGGCTAACGAGAAGAGAGAAGGGCTTGTGTGTGACGACAAGAAGTAACCAAAGGGGCTAGCTAAAGAGGAGAGGGGATCTACTTGGGAAGAAAGAAGATAGTAGGAGGGCCCATGTGCAAACATCAAAATCTGCCGTGAGGGGATCAAAATCCCTAGGTCACTACACAATTCCCCTCGAGCATGGCATCTTCATCTCCCTCACCCGCCTTATCCACCACCGGCCGCCGCCGCGGCCAGGTCGGCGCGGCGGTGCGCCAACCAACGCTACCCAGCCATCCATCCGTGCCATCCATCACCATCACTCACCAGCACCACCACGCGCCATCCACCACTCCATCTCTCCAACGCCACCCACCAGCGCCGCCACTCGCGCGATCCGCCAGACGAGCGTCTGGCTGCCCGCGCGACTTTCTCCTTCCCTCGCTGCTCCTCTTCTCTTCCCCACGCCCAAAACTGCTGCTGCTTCTTCTCTCCACATCCCTGCTGCTGCACTTCTCGTCCCTGAACCTCCTGCTGCTAATGCGCTTTGCTGAACTCCACGCCCCCTGCTGCATCTTCCTTCTTCTCCTCGACCTCCTGCTGCTGCCTCCTCTTCTCCAAGTCCAGCTGCTGCTCCTTCCTTGCTGCGCCCTACGGCTTCTTCTTTCAACTGCCACTACTACTCCCTTCCCCTCACTGCTACTCTTCTTCCTTACCTCCTCTG
>NW_021225811.1:0-606 GCF_002162155.2 Triticum dicoccoides
CTTAGCTGCAGCCCAGTGCTCGCCTAAGTGATAAAAATCCTACCGAGTGGAGAGCAACCCTCCCACTCGGGGGCTTAGCTGCAGCCCAGTGCTCGCCTAAGTGATAAAAATCCTACCGAGTGGAGAGCAAACCTCCCACTGGGGGGCTTAGCTGCAGTCCAGTGCTCACCTAAGTGATAAAAATCCTTCTGAGTGGAGAGCAACCCTCCCACTCGGGGACTTAGCTGCAGCCCAGTGCTCGCCTAAGTGATAAAAATCTTACCGAGTGGAGAACAAACCTCCCACTCGGGGACTTGGCTGCAGCCCAGTGCTGTCCAGCCCAATCTGCAAGGACGACGAGGTGCAGGTCGACTGTTACCTTCTCCTTCAGAGCTGCGCCACAAGTACAACATGCGGTCCATCTTGATCCGCAAGGACGATGAGATCAGTTACAGTCCGTGCTCCGCCTTTACCTGCAAGATAGGTGAAGAACAAGTCGACTGGATTGTCACCTCAAGGATACTGCTTAAACAACGAAGTATATTCCGAATGAAGAGCAAAGTTTTCTCAA
Source organism: Triticum dicoccoides (assembly GCF_002162155.2). Lineage (NCBI taxonomy): Eukaryota > Viridiplantae > Streptophyta > Magnoliopsida > Poales > Poaceae > Triticum > Triticum dicoccoides. The sequence goes on from NW_021225811.1 coordinate 551, forward strand.
AAGCAAATAAAGCGTGTTCGATGATAGATCAAGTTCGGATAAACATCCTACAGATT
>NW_021225812.1:0-3009 GCF_002162155.2 Triticum dicoccoides
AAACCCAATTCTCTTTATTATTTTCATCTTAATAAGGTTATTATGCTATAGGAGAATAATAATATAATGGGTACTTTCCAACAACAAAGAGGATACTACCTTCTCATACAACAATGAATCATACCGTAATGTATCCACAGTGTGAACCTAAGGTATTGCACGCAGTCTGCCATGGTTAAAATCTTCATTTCAACCATTAAAATGGATTACCCAAGCCCTTGTTATGAAAAGAAGTGATCATTGATGTATCATATATGTACTGTGGGATATTGAACTGAAGGGAGTTCAATTACCATGTACAGAATTATTGCTGTCCATCGCAATCTGAATTCTAAACTCTATGTTTTAGAATAGGAACTTGTATCTAACAAGCTCGACTTCCAAATTAACTCCCAAAGATGAGTACCAACACAACATGAAGACCAGTACATGTTAGAAAAAAAATAGCTACATCATATTATGTGGATTAGCATTAGCTTGCCCTGATTAAATAACGTGTAATAGAGCAAGAGAATCAGACCCGCAAAACCATCTGTAACTAATCAAACTCACATCTCAAAAACTGAATCCACCTCTAAACTGAACCAAAACATGATTTGTATTCAGATTGCAAGTGTCATCCAGATTTGGGGCTAAAGTCGAGAGATGGGAGAAGCTCACCACACTAGGAGGGAATGAAAGCCATTGGTGAGCTTGTACACGTGAGATAGGACACAGGGGCCAAGCGGGTGCTGGACTTGCTGCTCCATCTCCTCCGGTGAAGAGAGCTCGTCAGGGATGGACGCTTCAAGGAGGGCGTCCTGTACGCCGTTGGATGGGTGGAGAAGGCAATAGGCATTAGTAGCACAGAAATCAACCCTAATAAATAGTTCATATTTGATAACACAAGCAGCCTTTCCAATATGATGATTCTCAAGAAAGAGAAAAACATTATCCAAGAAATCAAGAAACAAAAGCGAAATGCTAGATAGCAGCATAACCATTCATTCAGGGAACATAAGAGGTGGCAAAAGCAGCAGCAGGTAATCCTTATAACTAGAGGCTAAGCATCCAGAGTTGGCTACAGTTAGTACTTCATAGCAACTAACACCGGCCTACTTCATAGCAACTAACACCGGCCAATAAAAAGTAGCACAAGTACTAGATACCTATGAGGGTGTGAACTTGGTGCCAATCAGTTGGCCAACCTTGTGGATATGGAGATCTTGTTTGTACCAGTACAATTAGCAAGCAGTTGTCTATTATTGAAGCCATTTCATTTGCAACAGTATCATAATAAAAATGTAATGTAAAATCCTGGTGTTGTGTACTAGCACTATAGCAACAGTACTTATCAGAAATTACATTATAGCTTCTTAAAAATGGAAAGGAAGAATTGCATCCTCAATCAAGTATGCTGGCAATCAAGGCCGGTCCTGAGATTTCAGGGGCCCAAGGTGAACTAGAAAACAGGGCCCCATACAAAGCATGGCACCAAAAAGAGTGATTTATATCGACCAAAGGTGATATATATTGTTTTGAAGAGCTTTATGATGAACGATAACAAGGTGTAACCATTTGAAAAAAAGGTGTGAAGCTGATATATGTACACAATGTGATTGAAATTCATGTAAAGAAGAACAGTGGTATTAGATCTTATGGCATTTCTATTTTTTGTTGTTGGAAGTTAGACAAATGGAAGACAATAACTTATCTTTTGCCAAAATCATTTTCCCTCAGTTCTAGTACAAGTTTGTAGTATTTCTACAGGCACAATCCGACATTCAGACTTGGACCAATCTAACAAAATGAGATTAATTTTGGAAGCTGATATAAATACAGTCAGAGGATTGACCATGGATTTTCAGCATGAATTCATCATAAAATTCGCCTAGCTAGAATTAACAAGACATGACCCAAATCATATACAAAATCGGCGGAAAAGAAAGCACAGCAGAACCCCATGTTGTTACCTCTTTGTCAACCCAACAGAACCCCCAATCAGCCGATTAGGCAGATAAGTATGGCGCACTAGTTAGATGGCTGTCGCAGAACCCTATAGGCAGATAAGCATGGCGCATCAGCAATCCTGTTTGTTAAAAGAGTATTTTGTCCATGTGTAGAAACAAATACAGAAACTGATCTTGATAATATTTGGCATACCCAATAACAGATTAAGGTGCATATTTGATAGCACAAGGAGCAATTTTTCCCAAAATTAAAAATAAGATTACCAAGCTACAGACTAACCATATCCAGCACAAGCAATTTGTCCCATCAAATGTTTACTAACGGCAGTATAGGCACAATAACACAACCTTACCTAGCGCCATAGCCATTGTTCAGGGGCGGGGCGTGCGTATGCTGTACTGGCGCTTCTCCTTGGAGTTTGAGGATGAGGAGCAGCACATGCACTCGCCGCAGCTGTCGTCGAGCAGGACAAGCCATGGTGCCCACCCTCGTCCCGGACGGGCGGCTGCAGGGTGCGCCGCGTCCATGGATCCTACGGGATGAGGTCCTCCGTGCCTCGTTGCTCAAGGTGGACCATCAGGAAGCGAGGGCGCCCATGGGGGCGCTGTAGACGACGGAGAAGAGGCGCCATAGGCGGCCGTAGAAGGGCCGACGACGAAGGCGATGCCGGATGCCGAAACCCTAGCACGGGAAGTGGTTTTGGGCAAGCAGTTGAGGTCGAAAGGGGGAAATCTTGCCGGAGGGAAGGATGGATCCAAGCAAGGCGAGCTCGGTGGTGTGCTCCACCCCGGCAATATCCACCGGAATCACGCGAATCGGGAGGGGCAGCTGTGGCGGCTGAGGGAATGGAGGAGAGAATGGGGGTTAGGGTTAGATGGGTGTGGACTTTGGATTAAATAAGCTGGCTCGAAATTTTTGCCACCGCCCGCATCAGCGACTTAAAATTTTGCACGTCCACGCGCGCTCTCGAAACTTCTGGCGCGTCCACTTTTTATTTTTATATATGTATATATACTGTTGACTACATTCAACTGACATATGGGCCAACCCACCAGCCAC
>NW_021225813.1:0-983 GCF_002162155.2 Triticum dicoccoides
TTGTGTGCAAAGAGGCATTATTTTCATTCGAGGACGTGCCTTCCTCTTTGCCTCCTGCTGTCACTAACATTTTGCAGGAGTTCGCTGACGTTTTTCCACAAGACGTGCCACCGGGATTACCGCCTATTCGAGGGATTGAGCATCAGATTGACTTAATTCCCGGTGCTTCACTGCCAAACCGTGCACCATACCGTACCAATCCAGAGGAGACGAAGGAGATTATGCGTCAAGTACAAGAGCTTCTCGACAAAGGTTATATACGCGAATCCCTTAGTCCTTGTGCTGTTCCTATTATTCTAGTGCCGAAAAAGGATGGTACATCACGTATGTGTGTTGATTGTAGAGGCATTAATAATATTACTATTCGTTATCGTCATCCTATTCCTAGGCTAGATGATATGCTTGATGAATTGAGTGGCTCTACAATATTCTGCAAAGTTGATTTGCGTAGTGGCAACCATCAAATTCGTATGAAATTGGGAGATGAATGGAAAACAGCATTTAAAACTATGTTTGGATTATATGAGTGGTTAGTCATGCCTTTTGGGTTAACTAATGCACCTAGTACTTTCATGAGATTAATGAACGAAGTTTTACGTGCTTTCATTGGACGATTTGTGGTAGTTTACTTTGATGACATATTGATTTATAGCAGATCTTTGGAGGAACATTTGGAACATTTACGTGCTGTTTTTATTGCTCTACGTGATGCATGTTTGTTTGGTAACCTTGGGAAGTGCACCTTTTGCACCGACCGAGTATCTTTTCTTGGCTATGTTGTTACTCCACAGGGAATTGAAGTTGATAAAGCCAAGATTGAAGCTATTGAGAGTTGGCCGCAGCCCAAAACGGTCACACAAGTGAGGAGTTTTCTTGGCCTCGCTGGATTCTATAGGCGTTTTGTGAGCGATTTCAGCACCATTGCTGCACCTCTCAATGAGCTTACAAAGAAAGATGTGCCTTTTCTTTGGGGTACCGCACAG
>NW_021225814.1:0-391 GCF_002162155.2 Triticum dicoccoides
TACAGAGCCAACCAGCCTTCTACCACCGCAGGCCAGAGCCTGCGCGGGGAGAGCACCATGATTTACCCGTATCGTATCTTTGACTTTTCAAACTGGTTCACGTAAAACCAATGCTCGGGGCTTCAGGGGATGTTTGCCTTCCACTGCTCCCACATCCTGCTTGTGTTGGAGTTAATGCAAGCTTCCCTTCGGAGGGAGTGGTCAGCTCCGTGTTGGTGGTTTTGTGATGATCAACTTCTAGTCAGTGTTTTTAGGTCAGCGTCCGGCTACCTTTACTAGTAGAAACGATCTGGTCGTGAGCTATGACACACTGTAAAAAAGAAGAAGGAAAATGTGTGTGTTTGGCTTGATTTTGATGCGATCAACTTGTGGGTGAAATGCAACATATATT
>NW_021225815.1:0-575 GCF_002162155.2 Triticum dicoccoides
TATATTATTTTTGGAGAGAAAAACAATAAAACCAAAGTGATCCACTTTTCAATATTTGAGAAAATTCAAATATGAAAACAACAGAATCCCCAACTCTCTCCGTGGGTCCTTGAGTTGCTTAGGATTTTGGGATCACAAAGCCAAAAAAATGCAAATAAAATATGATATGCATATGATGACCTATGTATAACATTCCAAATTGGAAATTTGGGATGTTACAATGAATTATGCTTATGGAGATGAACTTGCTATAGTTCCTTATGTTAAACATTAAATTGTTGTTATTTCACCCACACATGATAGTCCTATTATCTTTTTGAATTCTCCTGACTACACTATATCAGAGAAATTTGCCCTTATTAAGGATTATATTGATGGGTTGCATTTCACTACTAGACATGATGATTTCGATAGATATAATATGCATGTGCTTGCTGCTCCTACTTGCAATTATTATGAGAGAGGAACTACATCTCCGCCTCTCCATGTTTCCAACACGATAAAATTGCAAGAAACTGTTTATACTAAGCATTGGCCTTTACTATGTGTGCATGAATTGTTCTTTTATGACATGC
>NW_021225816.1:0-1714 GCF_002162155.2 Triticum dicoccoides
TGCATATAATAGAAAACCAATTCCCAACTATTTATGCCCAATCATCCCAAACAAGCACCATGTATTTTAAAGAGAAATTCAGTCCAAGCAGCTTCATTAATCCTTCAGGTGCATAATCAATCACTGTAGTGTTCTAGCCTTAAGAAACTGAAAAAGAAACAATCAAAAACAAAAGTAAAATCATGTGTAGCAGCAGCAAAAGCAAAACTAATCGCATCCTGTTATTCTGACCTATCATCTTTTAAATCAAACTACACAAGAATAAAATTATCTAACAGAACATGAACACCATGTATCCTATTCAGAGTGGTACCAAAAAGGAGAGACATCTTCACTGCATATATATGCTAGATAATCAAAAATCTGAAAGCATCTTAGAGGAAGCCCTCACTAAGAACCTTATTTCAAGGGAAAAATTGATTTGTGAGATCATTTTCTATAAGATGTGAGAAGCAATACTTACTCTTGCTTTTGTCTTTTGGGAGGAGTACAGTCCTATTCCTTTTTTTTTGCGGGAAACGTTCCTATTCCTTTGAGCTGCATTCAAAAAATTTGTACATACGTACTGCTACTGTATGAGTGGATATTGAAGAATAGATAAAAAATCAACGAAAACAATACAGAGAACTAACAAAAATTGCAGGAAAACTAATTATGCCTGCCTTCTTTTAGATAATATAAGATAGTTAGGGGCTAAACCAACTAATCAATAAAAAGGAGAGCATGTATGTAGTTCATCTAGTTATTATGAAACATGTGCTTTATACGCACATGAGTGTAGTGATATCTGTCAGATTTTTCAGATTAGAAGGCAGTGTTACATAGCAATGAAGCAAAATTTAATTCAGATTTCAATTAAGGAAACAAAAAATCTGAAGTATTAATTCAGATTTGAATTAAGCAAAAAAAAATCCAGAATTAGCCACAAAGGGGAACTTGGGAAGAGTATGTACCAGGAGCAAGAAATTCAGGTTCATCTTGGGTAACCTGCATCTTCACATCACGCCATGTGAACCTTCCCTGCACTTAATATGCTTAATGCCTAACCCTTGACAATTCTGAAAATTAGTAAACACTAACTACATACATGTGCTCACTAAGAATACTGCGGTCTAGGAGACAGCAGAAAATTAGTAAACACTAACTACAATTCCGCCATCCAGTCAAGGCCGCGAAAGATCCAACTCTCGAGAGCCAGCATGCCATGCGTCCAGCAGCCACCATTGCTTCCCTGGCATGGGCCACCCAGGCGAGCCCCTGGGGTCTAGGAGCCTCCGTCGCTTGCTGCTCCCTCTGGTTGAATTGTCAGCTATATATGCAGTAGCAAATAACATCAGGCTAAGGCAGGTGCCATCCAATTCAATTTACAGGAGTTTCTTCCCAACTCCAGTCAGACTACTTATGGTTATCAATATTCAATAGTCATAACGCATAACTAAGAGTCTAAATACTGACGTACAAATTCAACAACAAAAAAACACCCACAAAATGGGACATAAAGGAACATAGGCAGAAATCCAGCATCGAAATCTTCATGCTTGATACAAGGAAGATAATCAAACGTATGCAGACACTAAAATGCAAGCAAGATTAACTGACAGATCAAGTACCAATTAATCGAAGCAAGTCGATGTGCCTTCAACCTTCTTGCCAGTTGACAAATGTCTGCGGAAACTGGACAGCATACTGAGTTCAGCAAACTAAGTGATTAGTT
>NW_021225817.1:0-384 GCF_002162155.2 Triticum dicoccoides
GAAGAGATTAATGAGAGCGACACGCTCCTGTGGCCAGGCCCGTCGAGGAGGCTGTGCGAGTTGTGCAATCGTAGGGGCCCCGATCGGAGAAAAATCAAGAAACAAACATTCCGTTTAATTCGCTGGCTGGCTCGCTCGATCCTAAAAAAGCAGTAGGATGCGCGTGCGGCCCCAGTCAAAGCCAACAAGCCCACAGTCGGTCTGGTACCAATTTCCTACTTCCCTTTCGGCCTGTTTGTAGAACATCCAAATCCAAATAGAAAAACAAGGCCGTTACAGTGCAATTTGCAAACGGGCGCCTGCAGCAGTCCAAGCTGGGCCGGCCCATTCTTTCTCTTTCCTTTCTGTTTTGGAAAGGTCAAAAAGAGTGCAATTTGCAAACGG
>NW_021225818.1:0-1248 GCF_002162155.2 Triticum dicoccoides
CAGCGGCACCAGAATTTTGTCCTGGCTCAATAGGAACACGCTGTGCTCGTCCATACTGATTCGGAAGGGGGCGTAGTTGTTGTTGTTGCAGAGGTGCGACAGGTGCAGCCGGTGGTGGAAGACGCGCAAGCAGTTCATTAAATCTGTTATCGAGCTTTGTTTCGAATGTCTTCTCAAGGCCAGTGATCTTCTCCATGGCCTCTTCAAAATTGTTCAGCACATCTTGTACCTGTTCAGTCATCATTTGCTGAAACTTATCATGAAGCTCCTTGTTCGATAAGTTCTCCCAGTCAATCTCGTCGGCTTGTGATCCTGGCATGGTTAGCAGCAATAGAAACACACAAGAATATGATCCTACAGACTACTAAGAAGTGGTGGTGGTGTATCACAAATCCGTCAAGCAAATCTCAAATTCTTACCAGTTCTTACCTAGCAGCAGGCGGTGATCGGCAACCGTTGTAGTCAAAAAACTCCCAAAGCTTGGATAGAGCGATTATCAGGGAGAGTCAAACACACGACGTAGATGTATGTGGAGCTAGGAAGGCTTATAGTATGGTAGCAAAAAGGGTCAGCAATAATCAATTCAGAGATGCAAAGTTGAATAAACGCTCAACGACGGTACTGTGCTGGTCCTAGGCTAGACTGTGCTAGAGACGCGAGCCTAGAACACCAACAAAATCACGGCGCGGCACGTAAACAAGGGAAAAGCACACTCTGAATTTTTTTTTCGCTCTTTTTTTTGCGCCGCTTTTTTTTTGCGAAAAATCACTATAATGGCGAGTGTCTCAAAACTCTTCCTAGGTCAAACTGACAGGATGGGCACGAATTTTTTTTTTTCGACCAAATTTTTTTTTTCGACTGCCCGGACCCAAAAACTGGAAACGGCTCAAAAAAAACTTCCTATAATGGCACCTGTCTCAAAACACTCAGAAACACCTAAAAATAGGATAGCCAGAATTTTTTTTGAAAAATGCGTTTTCGAAAAATTTTGGGCCTAAACGGAGCGTGGCTACCCGACTCCGGCAAGGAATCACGAATCGGAAACTAGATGGATCTCGAAAACAAACCTAATAAGCAAGGAAATTGGATTGGTGGTGGATATATGGTGGTGGTATATGGCAGCGGTGGTGGTAGCGGTGGTAGTATATGGATATGGATCGGTGGTGGTATATGGACACGGATTGGTGGTGGTATATGGATACGGATTCGGTGCGGTGGTGGTAGATGGCAGGGGCGATGATGATGGTG
>NW_021225819.1:0-1371 GCF_002162155.2 Triticum dicoccoides
GATGGTTTAATGATGAACATTGTCAATCTTTTGAAATGAATAAGAGCTTCACTTATATGTGCAAACTGAGTTGCAATATTTTCATGCCTTCTACTTCTTGTGCTAATTTTTTGGCTTTAGATTTTATGAACTATGCAAGTTACTCATCTATTCATGTGTCATATATGCAAAAATCAAGGAAAGTAAAAATGGATGACATATACATATACAACATGTACACCTTGTCTCTTTTGTTAGCCACATTTCAGATTAAGCAACGCCGAGGACGGCTTTATTTTCAAGAAGGGGAGGATGATGAGGACATGACTACCTTGGATATGACCAAAAATATTGCATATATGCATATTTGTCAGGTGATTTCTAGTGCAAACTATTCAATAATCTATTTATGTTATCCAGAACAAAAATACTTCACACACTTTTGTGTTTTGTCTAATTGCAGGTGTATGAGACATTTGTACAATCCACATATGATGATAAGGAAGAAAGAGATGTTTATTTTCTGTCCAAAAAGTTCTCTCACGTCACTTTTGGCCCAAGAGAAGATAGAGTCCAAGTCTCTCACGTTCTGGATTCAGATTTGGACTGCACAGACACACCTGACTCAAAACGCACACAAGTTTTTCATACGGACTCCGAATTGGGTGATTCTTTTTTTGTTGGAAACTAGATTTCGTGCACTTTCCAACCCAATTGGAATCACCTTCAAATTCGTCCGGAGCATTGAGTTGTGGACGAAACAATCTGATGCTGCAGCAGAATCCGAGTCAAACTACAAGTCCAAAGGTGTTACATCACCTCCACTTGGGCCCATTGGCCTTGTATGACCTAGATTTAGTTTTAGGCTGCCTTGGGACGTCCTCCCACCTCCTTGGCCGCCACCCCTTCCTCCTATATAAGTAGATCCATCTAGTAGCTTTTCTTTGGGATTTGTTTAGTTAAAAGTTAGCCATTGCAACTTCGTGTACTTCGTTTGTGTCCAACGACCAGACCAAGACCGCTTACGGATCCCCACCATTATCAATACCTCATATATATTTGCAATATTCAGATTGCTTTATCATATTCTTGCTCGTTCTTCGGTTGCTTGCAGGAATAGACCTTCGTGGTCAGGCTGACCGTGCTTCCGGCATCATCAGTAACCTCAGGAGATTGGTTTAGCGATTGCTAAGGCGCAACGTCGTGCACGTTTGTAGTCGGATCGTCAAAGTCGTCTCCACCAAATCGATAGTTATCATCTCATCGAAAGATCGGGACACCCTCGCCTCTATCAAGTGGTATCAGTTTTCAGGTTGCTCGGTGAGAATTTCCAGTTTTCCCTAGATTAGATTTATTTTCTTACCTATTGTCCAAGAAAAAGCCACAAAAAAA
>NW_021225820.1:0-553 GCF_002162155.2 Triticum dicoccoides
ATCTTTGTGTGATGAAAATGAAGCATAGCCTAACTATATGATTTTGTAGGGATGAACTTTCTTTTGCCATGTTATTTTGAGAAGATATGATTACTTTGATTAGTATGCTTGAAGTATTACTATTTCTTTTGTCAATATGAACTTTTATTTTGAATAATTTGGATCTGAAAATTATGCTAGGTAGCATTCCACATCAAAAAATTCTTTTTTATCATTTACCTACTCGAGGACGAGCAGGAATTAAGCTTGGGGATGCTTAATATGTATCCAACGTATCTATAATTTTTGATTGTTCCATGCTATTATATTACCCCTTTTGGATGTTTATGGGCTTTATTTTACACATTTATATCATTTTTGGGACTAACCTACTAACTGGAGGCCCAGCCCGTATTGCTGTTTTTTGTCTATTTCAGTATTTCGAAGAAAAGAAATATCAAACGGAGTCCAAACGGAATGAAACCTTCGGGAGCGTGATTTTTGGAACGAACGTGATCCAGAGGATTTGGAGTGCAAGCCGAGAAGCAGCCGAGGTGGCCACGAGATAGGAGGG
>NW_021225821.1:0-1269 GCF_002162155.2 Triticum dicoccoides
GATGAATGTGTCTTGTATATATAGGAAGATGGCGGCATGGTAGAGAGAAGAAGCTCTAGAGGGGTGCCACAGATCGATGAGGTGGCACCCCTAAGCGCTCATTCATTTCATTTACACGAATTCATATGGCACCGGTTTCTAAGGGTTACATTATACTCCCTCCGTTTTTATTTAGTCCGCATATTAGCTTTGGTCAAAGTCAAGCTTTGTAAACTTTGACTAAGTTTATAAACAAAAATATTAACATATACAATAAAAAATCAATACCACTAGATTCATTATTGAATGTACTTTCATATCATATAGATTTGTTATGGTAAATGTTTATATATTTTTTTATAAACTTGGTCAAACTTTGCAAAGTTTGACTTCGGTCAAACCTAATATGCAGACTAAATAAAAACGGAGGGAGTACAATAAGGTTTCGTTTCCAAGATACTAGTACTTCCCTCCTATAATAAATGACCAAAGCACGGGATGGCATGGGCAACGGTTCCGCTGCTGCTTTGTTGTTGCGCCAACTGCAAAAGCCTCCCGATTAACATGCATATATAGTCTGAAGACTGTTCTGTTCAATTTCATCTGTTTTGTAGCAAATCAAATCTCCATGTCAGCCAGCTTTCTTTTGAGGATGCCAAAAATATACAAGGTTGATTACGCCCGGCTGTTCTAGAGCGAATTTGTTATTACTTACTGAAACGGAACAACTCATCTCCCTAAATTTATGTTCGAGCCTTGCTTGATGTTGATAGACATCTTTTCTGTTATTTTTCACATGAATCACAGTCAACTAATATGCCTTTATGGTCTCAAGAATGTTCAAGTTCCTGTTTTCTAGCAAAACAAGTTTGTGTGAGTATGTCAAAAATACACAAGCTGGATTACGCTCAGTTTTTCTAGAGCAAGTTTGTTATTACTTCATCTTCCTAAATATCCTGTCCAAGCCTTGGTTGATGTTGATACACATATTTTCTCCTATTTTCACATGAATCACAAGCGAGCGTATATGCTAGCTAGATAGAGCTTACAGGAAAAATGGACTACAGCAAATGGACAACAAAATTTATTGTATGTGATAAAAACGGCAAGGCCTTTACAACATCAACAAGAAACATTTGGTTTGATTGCGTCTTCCAAAGGCACATGGCAGCCAGCAATTCTGATCATCTTATACATTGATTCATTGGTCCATAACAAAGATATAATTGATTCATTGGTTCATAACAAAGATATAACTGAATGGAAAAACAGCAACTCCGCAAAAACATC
>NW_021225822.1:0-895 GCF_002162155.2 Triticum dicoccoides
TTGACAATCGATTACCACCTTCTTAAGCGTGAAATTGTGGTCTACCTAGTGAACCTTCGTCATCTGCTTCACTCCATTCCTATGGATGTGTGCTTCGCCTCTCAGCTCGAGAGATGTTGCTATGTCTCATTCCGTGAGTTAATCCTGAGTTGTTCGACCTTCGAGAAGAACCATTCTTTTAGGATCTTTCCTTTCCTCCCGTTGTCATGTTAGTTGGAGTTCTCAGAGCAAGACTTCGAGACAAAGATGGTGATCGAATCAACGCTTTGATGAAGTGCACCCTGGATCGTGAAGATTGTGCTAGTTTGCGTTTCCCCTTCATCCTACCCTACGCTTGAATCTCGAGCCGAGATTCTTGTTTAGTGGGGGTGAGTTGTCACATCCCTAGTTCTGACAATGCCTAGTGCATGCATTAGAGTGTTGCATCATGTTTAAATTTCATTTAAATTTGAAATGGGGATTGTTGAAACCCTAGCACCAAATGAAATTTAACTAGGTTCAATAAAAATATTTTCAATAACCCAGAATGCCCTTTGGAAATGTTCATAATTTCTGTTAAAGGTGAAAACCTCTTCCAAAAAAATGATGAACATATTTATAGGCTATTCCTGGATTTTTGAATTAAATTATATAGTGTTTGCAATTGGGCATTTAATTGCTAATAATATTTTAAATGCTCAAATAATCACAAACTGAAATGTTTACTGTTGGAAATATTCCAAACAGTGGCCACAGTCAGTTGCATGATTTTTGGAAATGCTCTGGCATTTTTAATAAATCCAAACACAATTACAGAAAATAGAAAACAGTAACTAAAATAGAAATAAAAGAAAAAGAACATAGACTACCTGGCCTCACCCGTGCAGCCCACCAGCCGGCCCAGCTTCCCCCCCCC
>NW_021225823.1:0-430 GCF_002162155.2 Triticum dicoccoides
TAGCCTCCTACTGGATTGATACCTTGGTTCTCAAAAACTGAGGGAAATACTTACGCTACTTTGCTGCATCATCCCTTCCTCTTCGGGGAAAACCAACGCAGTGCTCAAGAGGTAGCAGCCACCCTGCAGTCCAACTCCCGTGCTCGCCACACTCATTTACGATCGTGCGCTACTCCAACCTTGGGACGAGCCACATGATTGATTCAAATTTCGAATCATCTCAGTCGCAGCTGGGGAGAGCAAAAGATGATCGCCTACGCTGCTAGCATATGTCACCCTATCACCTGGCATGCGCGGTCCACATCCTGCCCTGTATGGGGCAGGTGTTGAGTAGCCTGTGGTCGAGCCCCCCTCTGGAAGCCTCAGAACCACGCAGCTCACCCCTCCTCTGGTCAAAAGTGGTGTGGATACCACAGCCAACTCTATCCTC
>NW_021225824.1:0-543 GCF_002162155.2 Triticum dicoccoides
CCGAGCCATGGTAGCTTGCTACTGCTCCGGAACACTTAGGCTGGCCGGCATGTGTCCTTCTTCGTTCCTGTGTCTGTCCCTTCGGGGAAATGTCACGCGATGAATACCGGAGTCCTGTTAGCCCGCTAGAGCCCGGTTCACCGGAGTCCTGCTAGCCCAGTGCTACAGCCTGGATTCACTCGCTGATGACCGACACGTTCGATGCTGGGTCATGGATGCCTGTCCCTGTAAGTTTGTGCCACTTTGGGTTTACGACTAGCCATGTCAGCCCGGGCTCCTTATCATATGGATGCTAGCGACACTGTCATATACGTGTGCTAAAAGACGCAAACGGTCCCGGGTAAAAGTAAGGCGACACCCGTGGGAATACCGTGCGTGAGGCCGCAAAGTGATATGAAGTGTTACATGCTAGATCTATGTGGCATTGAGTCGGGGTCCTGACATGGCTGCACGTAGTGTTGATTTTGATCAACCTCATCCTCATAATCTCCCACATAATCATCCTCCTACGCATCAGCAGCAGGAGCCACAGAAGTATCAACA
>NW_021225825.1:0-2090 GCF_002162155.2 Triticum dicoccoides
AATAAATTAATGTTTTGAGTGGAAAGATGGATGAACTTATCAAATTATTTGCTAATAAGAGTGTTTCTTCTGATCCTAATGATATGCCCTTGTCTACTTTGATTGAGAATAATCATGAATCTATGGATGTGAATTTTGTTGGTAGGAACAATTTTGGTAATAATGCGTATAGAGGAAATTTCAATCCTAGGCCTTATCCTAGCAATCCCTCTAATAATTATGGTAATTCATACAACAATTCCTATGGAAATTATAATAAGATGCCCTCTGATTTTGATTCTAATATTAAAGAATTTATTACTTCGCAAAAGAATTTTAATGCTATGATTGAAGAAAAAATGCTTAAGATTGATGATTTGGCTAGGAACGTTGATAGAATTGCTCTTGATGTTGATTCTTTAAAACTTAGATATATTCCACCTAAGAATGATATCAATGAGTCTCTCAAAGCCATGAGAATTTCCATTGACAAGTGCAAAGAAAGAACCGCTAGGATGCGTGCTAAGAAAGATGCCTTTATAAAAGCGTGTTCTTCTAGTTCTTGTGAAAATAATGATGAAGATCTAAAAGTTATTGATATGTCCCCTATTAAATCTTTGTTTTGCAATATGAATCTTGATAATGATGGGACTGAATATGATCCACCTTTACCTAGAAGGCGTTCCAAGAATTCTAAATCTTTTGATCTTGATGCTAAATTTGATAAAAGTGGGATTGAAGAAATTAAAACCCTAGATGTTGCTAAACCCTCTACTATGGATTTGAAGGAATTTAACTATGAAAATTTCTCTTTGATTGATTGTATTTCCTTGTTGCAATCCGTGCTAAATTCTCCTCATGCTTATAGTCAAAATAAAGCGTTTACTAAACATATCGTTGATGCCTTGATGCAATCTTAGGAAGAAAAACTTGAATTGGAAGTTTCTATCCCTAGAAAACTTTATGATGAGTGGGAACCAACTATTAAAATTAAAATTAAAGATCATGAATGTTATGCTTTATGTGATTTGGGTGCTAGTGTTTCCACGATTCCAAAGACTTTGTGTGATTTGTTAGGTTTCCGTGATTTTGATGATTGCTCTCTAAACTTGCACCTTGCAGATTCCACTATTAAGAAACCTATGGGAAGAATTAATGATGTTCTTATTGTTGCAAATAGGAATTATGTGCCCATAGATTTTATTGTTCTTGACATAGATTGCAATCCTTCATGTCCTATTATTCTTGGTAGACCTTTCCTTAGAACGATTGGTGCAATTATTGATATGAAGGAAGGAAATATTAGATTCCAATTTCTGTTAAGGAAAGGCATGGAACACTTTCCTAGAAAGAAAACTAAATTACCTTATGAATCTATTATGAGAGCCACTTATGGATTGCCTACCAAAGATGGCAATACCTAGATCTATTCTTGCTTGTTATGCCTAGCTAGGGGCGTTAAACGATAGCGCTTGTTGGGAGGCAACCCAATTTTATTTTTATTTCTTGCTTTTTGCTCCTGCTTAGTAATAAATAAATTATTTAGCCTCTGTTTTGGTTTTGTGTTTTGTGTTTAATTAGTGTTTGTGCCAAGTAGAACCGTTGGGAAGACTTGGGGAAAGTCTTGTTGAACTTGCTGTAAAAACAGAAACTTTAGCGCTCACGAGAACTGCTGCCATTTTTATTTGGAAAGTGATATTTAGTTAATTATTTTTTAATATGATTAATATATAAATTCCTCACGTTCAGAAATTTATTTTAGAATTTTGGGGTTCCAGATCTTGCGCTAGCTACAGATTACTACAGAGTGTTCTGTTTTTGACAGATTCTGTTTTTTGTGTGTTGTTTGCTTATTTTGATGAATCTATGGCTAGTAAAATAGTTTATAAACCATAGAGAAGTTGGAATACAGTAGGTATAACACCCATATAAATAAAGAATGAGTTCATTATAGTACCTTGAAATGGTCTTTTTTTTTCTTTCGCTAACGGAGCTCACGAGATTTTCTACTTTAAGTTTTGTGTTGTGAAGTTTCCAAGTTTTGGGTAAAGATATGATGGGTTATGGAACAAGGAGTGGCAAGAGCCTAAGATTGGGGATTCCCATGGAAT
>NW_021225826.1:0-1685 GCF_002162155.2 Triticum dicoccoides
CCTCTCGGGGGTGTGCGCAGGGCCCGGACAAGGACATAAGACCGTGGACAGGGACTCTCGGGCCTTCCCGTTCATGATTTCATATGGCCGTTGGCCCGCTCTAGAATTTACCGGGCGAAGACCTGGAAATGCAGGCAATTCCCGGAATATGTCTGGCTTCCCCTGAAATATCCTAGGACATGGCACGTGCCTTCAAATGGAGCCTCACGACCGCAGAAAAAGTTTCAAGACCAACGGAGGAACGCTCCGCGCAAACCCTTCACAAAACCGAATGCACCGTACCCCCGCCCCGAAAGCTAGATCCTTCGCTGGACAAGGTCCCTTCTGCACAGCCTCTGTGAAGGCGTATCTGAATCGGCCTCATATTTTTACAACTGCAACCTAGGGCCATGGGAAGGTGCCGCGCCATCTCCCTTCAATTTTCGGGCTCCCATGATTTCCCGGTGATTCAAACAGCAGCAAGACGGGCACTGGCGCCGGCCCCTGCGTTGGGGACTCCCAACCCTTTCCATCCATAATTTCATGTGGTCGCTGCCCCGCTCTTGAGTCTCCCGCGCGAAGCCCTGTAAATGCGGGAATTGCAACAAATATGGCTAGCTGGGCCAAAAAATCCTCGAACTTGGCACGTGGCTTCGAACGGAGCCTCACACCCACAGAAAAAGTTTCAATGCCAACGAAGGAACGGGGCCCACACCCCTTCACAAAACCGGACACGCCCTTGCTCGAAAGCGAGATTCTTCGCCGGACAAGGTCCCTTCTGCACTAAGCCTCCTTGAAGGCAACTTCAAAATGGCCTTCAGTTTTGCAGCTACATCCAGGGGCAGTCGGAAGGCGCCACGCTAGTTCCCTTCAATTTCCGGGCTCCTGTGATTTCCCACTGATTTAAACGTCAGCAAGATGGGCGCCAGCGCCCGTCTCCCCCACCACATGCCCCCCGCACTGGGCCCACCCTCTCGGCGGTGTGCGCAGGCTTGGGCATGGACATAAGACCGCGAGCGGTGACTCCCGGCCCTTTCCGTCCATGATTTCATGTGGCCGCTGCCTGCTCTTGAATTTCCCGCGCGAAGCCCTGGAAATGCGAGAAATGCATGGAATATGGCTGGGTACCCCCAAAAAATCATGGGACCTGGCACGTACCTTCAAACGGAGCCTCACGACGCAGAAAAGGTTTCAAGGCCAACGGAGGAATGGGCCACGCATCCCCTTCACAAACCGGATGCACCCCCGCTCGAAAGCTAGACCTTTCAAGATCGCGCTCGGATCTCGATTTTCTGCCCTAATAACTTTGGAAATGCATAAGCGAAAGGAGAACTGATTGGAAAACATAGGTAACTTTAAAAAAGGTGGAATTAAAAAGCTGACAGTTACCTTTTTTGCCGAGTACAAAGCTCGGCAAACAGGGTACAACAACTACCAGAGGCTTCTTTTTCCCAAGATCCTCCCCACTATGAGCTCAGTAAAGGCTATGAGACATCACCAGATCTTCACGCGTGGACGGTTTCCCGAGTTCAGCTCTCGGCAAACTCCTTTCACCGAGTGCTGTACCCAGCAAATATCGTTTCAGTTGTTTTGTTTACTTCTGTTCGTACATCAGCCGCATTCAACAAAAATACACATGATAACACACAAGTCACAACCATCATAAGCAATGCGCGTATGATAACACACAAGTCAAAAGTAGGTTC
>NW_021225827.1:0-689 GCF_002162155.2 Triticum dicoccoides
ATCATGCATTACGGTACGAGTAAAGTGACTTGCCGGTAACGAGACTGAACAAGGTATTGGGATACCGACGATCGAGTCTCGGGCAAGTAACGTACCGATTGACAAAGGGAATTGCATACAGGGTTTGATCGAATCCTCGACATCGTGGTTCATCCGATGACAACATCGAGGAGCATGTGGGAGCCATCATGGGTATCCAGATCCCGCTGATGGTTATTGACTGAGAGCGTCTCGGTCATGTCTGCATGTCTCCCGAACCCGTAGGGTCTACACACTTAAGGTTCGGTGACGCTAGGGTTATGAAGATATGGATATGCAGAAACCCGAATGTTGTTCGGAGTCCCGGATGAGATCCCGGACGTCACGAGGAGTTCTGGAATGGTCCGGAGGTAAAGAATTATATATAGGAAGTGCTATTTCGGGCATCGGGACAAGTTTCGGGGTTATCGGTATTGTACCGGGACCACCGGAAGGGTCCCGAGGGTCCACCGGGTGGGTCCACCTGTCCCGGGGGGGCACATGGGCTGTAGGGGGTGCGCCTTGGCCATCATGGGCCAAGGGAACCAGCCCCTATAGGCCCATGCGCCTAGGGTTTCCCCCTAGGAGGAGTCCTAGTGGTGGAAGGCACCCCTAGGTGCCTTGGGGGGGAGGGAAACCTCCCCTAGGCCGCCGCCCCCCCTAGTAGATCT
>NW_021225828.1:0-384 GCF_002162155.2 Triticum dicoccoides
GCAGGTTTCTCGTGGGTGCCATGAATCTGACATGACCTGTCTAGAATTTTATTTAGGCTGGACGGACCATCTTTGCTGCCTTTAAATGGCTCTTTCATTGACCGGGTCTAGAGCCCCTGAATCCGGCGTTTACCGCTGTATTGTCTGGGTTGTCTTCATTATTTTGGTGTTTGTTTTTATTGCGTTGTGGTTTTCCATTGCCGTCCCTGATTTCGGATGTGCCTGGATCGCTGGTGCTGCTGCGGGCCAACCAACTGTCCTCGCCCACGCAAAAGCGGGTCATAAGAGTTGTTAGGGCTGCCATTGTCCTTGGCTTTTCTTGGCCGAGGTGTCTGGCAAGCCATTCGTCCCGGACACTGTGTTTGAAAGCTTCTACGGCTTCAG
>NW_021225829.1:0-1600 GCF_002162155.2 Triticum dicoccoides
AACTTCTTCAAAACTTTGTCAAGGTATGTGCTTTGTGAAAGTCCAATTAAGCGTTTTGATCTATCTCTATAGATCTTAATGCCTAATATGTAAGCAGCTTCACTGAGGTCTTTCATTGAAAAACTCTTATTCAAGTATCCCTTTATGCTATCCAAAAATTCTATATCATTTCTAGTTAGTAATATGTCATCCACATATAATATCAGAAATGCTATAGAGCTCCCACTCACTTTCTTGTAAATACAGGCTTCTCCAAAAGTCTGTATAAAACCAAATGCTTTGATCACACTATCAAAGCGTTTATTCCAACTCCGAGAGGCTTGCACCAGTCCATAAATGGATCCTGGAGCTTGCACACTTTGTTAGCTCCCTTTGGATCGACAAAACCTTCTGGTTGCATCATATACAACTCTTCTTTCAGAAATCCATTCAGGAATGCAGTTTTGACATCCATCTGCCAAATTTCATAATCATAAAATGCGGCAATTGCTAACATGATTCAGACAGACTTAAGCATCGCTACGGGTAAGAAGGTCTCATCGTAGTCAATCCCTTAAACTTGCCGAAAACCTTTTGCGACAAGTCGAGCTTTGTAGACAGCAATATTACCGTCAGCGTCAGTCTTCCTCTTGAAGATCCATTTATTCTCAATTGCTTGCCAATCATCGGGCAAGTCAACCAAAGTCCATACTTTGTTCTCATACATGGATCCCATCTCAGATTTCATGGCTTCAAGCCATTTTGCGGAATCTGGTCTCACCATCGCTTCTTCATAGTTCGTAGGTTCATCATGATCTAGTAGCATGAATTCTGGAACAGGATTACCGCACCACTCTGGCGCGGATCTCACTCTGGTTGATCTACGAGGTTCAGTAGTATCTTGTTCTAAAGTTTCATGATCATCATCATTAGCTTCCTCACTAACTGGTGTAGGTGTCACTGAAACAGTTTTCTGTGATGCACTACTTTCCAATAACGGAGCAGGTACAGTTACCTCGTCAAGTTCTACTTTCCTCCCACTCACTTCTTTTGAGAGAAACTCCTTCTCCATAAAGTTTCCGAATTTAGCAACAAAAGTCTTGCCTTCGGATCTGTGATAGAAGGTGCATCCAATAGTTTCCTTTGGATATCCTATGAAGACACATTTCTCCGATTTGGGTTCAAGCTTATCAGGTTGAAGCTTTTTCACGTAAGCATCGCAGCCCCAAACTTTCAGAAACGACAACTTTGGTTTTTTGCCAAACCACAGTTCATAAGGCGTCGTCTCAACGGATTTTGATGGTGCCCTATTTAACGTGAATGCGGCCGTCTCTATAGCGTATCCCCAAAATGATAGCGGTAAATCAGTAAGAGACATCATAGATCGCACCATATCTAGTAAAGTATGATTACGACATTCGGACACACCATTACGCTGTGGTGTTCCGGGTGGCGTGAGTTGCGAAACTATTCCACAATTTTTCAAATGTACACCAAACTCGTAACTTAAATATTCTCCTCCATGATCAGATCGTAGGAATTTTATTTTCTTGTTACGATGATTTTCTACTTCACTTTGAAATTCTTTGAACCTTTCAAATGTTTCAGACTTGTGTTTCAT
>NW_021225830.1:0-401 GCF_002162155.2 Triticum dicoccoides
TGCACATGGGAAATGTAGGGGCGAGAACCAGTTTTCTGATGGAACTTAACTTTGGAACGGTTCTCCTTGTTCGACTGACAGGTTTCCTACCATGGAAAAAGAAACATGAGAATTAATGGAGCAACCATAAAGGCTCCTACAGATTGCAATCCAAGTTGCAGTTCAAAAGTGTATGCAGCCATAATAGCATGAAAACAATGTTATCATCATCTCTCCAAGCAGCACAACGATGGCAAGATAAAACAAGCACAATAGACACAATGGTAAACAAGCACATCATCATTATTATACCAGCTAAATAGCTATCGTATGAACATGGCAAGATAAAACAAGCACAATGGTAAACATAGACACAATGAACTCCTTCACATAGAACTACAGTATGAATACCTTGTGCCTTG
>NW_021225831.1:0-4933 GCF_002162155.2 Triticum dicoccoides
CAACCGCGCCGGCCTCACCGACTCGGCAGCTAGACCTGCCTACTTCACCATGCCGCCAGATAGGTCGCACCCTCATCTCAAATCACTTTATTTAGGCGTCAGTTGTCTGAATTTTTATTCTGGGCCAATCGATTTGCAATGGGAAGCAGCACCCCTCGAGGCGGCGGAGCTCCTAGGCTGCCGGTTGGCTGGTGTCTAACGTAAGGGTGCGGGGCCGCAAAGTTTGCCGCGGAAGCAGCGCTTAGATGGCTATCTTTTAGAGTTGCGTGGGTTGAAGGTACTGCCGCCGCCGGATCTGGATGACGGGGAGTCTTTGTGGATTGGCCCGGGGGCGGCGCAACCACGGCAGTGCGGTGGGGCGGGGAGCGGGGTTTTGGACGGGGCCACAGACGGCGGAGGCAGGCTGTTCTGCCATTGGTCGCTGGCTCTTCGGGGAAGATTCCGAACAGTGTCAGCCGGGAGGCACAAGACGGCCAGCCATCCGACGTAGATCGGACAGTACCAAAATAAAATAAAATCGTGTGACCCCAATTTAGTCTTCAGTCAACAGACGTGTGACCACTCTCATACCTTGCTGTTGATCTCTTAGTGTATTTCTTCAGATCAAAGAGATATGTCGTTCTTAACATTATGCGTTATCTGCACCTTCAGACAAACCGTCTTCCGACTCACCGCAGCTGCTCCAACAAGGGAAGCATACACCAGAAGGGAGCTATAGTCCCCACTCAACAGTTCCCTGCATCGAATGCGCGTGCCCGACATGCACAGCCACAACAACTGCAGGGCCATCCACAAGTCAGCACATGATGCTCACTCCTATGGATGGCAGCCAGATAGGTTGTACCCTCATCTTACTTGTGTGCAACATTTATGGCTTTGTTATTCATCTAAGCATGGAAAATAGATCATCACATTTCACTGTATATTCATGCTGTTCTCTTACGGGTCTTGTTCAGGAGTTAATGATGTTCCATAGTTCAACTAAGATACTTGTTCTTTAGGTAACACTGTTCCATAGTTATCATCCATCAACCAATGCTATCCCACAGGCTGGTGATTATAGTATTATACCACTTCTAGTATTTCCTATGTTGTTCTTTAATACTTTTGTGTGCCATCTAGTTAATCTCGAGTACAAACGATACATATTCTGTAGCTTTCATCTGTGTTCTCCCTTTAGTTTATGAGACCTGTTGCTGCTAGTTAACCCCAGTCCTACTATTTATGTCGTCTCCTACATGCACTCATTACATAAATCTAACTACTAGTTGTCTTCCATGCATGTCAGATATAATTGCACACACTGATTTATCCATAAGAACCTCACGGAGCAATGTAAAGGCCAATAAACTTGATGTCAATGATAACCAATATGATGGAACATGTAAAGGCAGTTCTTCAGAAGACTTGCAGAAAGATGATGAATCCTCTTCACCCCACAAGGTCCTTGCTCTAACTTGGCCTGTGATATGGGTACAACATACATATAATGTCTTGGAGTGTATCTACTCTGTTACAATGCCATGTGCTTAGCATGTTGATCATGCATGTAAATATGTCATGCCTTTCTGTTTTTCAGTACCTATTCCATTCATGATAATATGTTTTCAAATTTAAGTACTGTCATTCTACTCTATCGCAATGCCATCTGCTTAATTTGGGCATCATGCTTCTGAATATCTTATGCATTGTTATTCATCAGTATGTACTTCATCTGTCTACCATACCATGTTTTTTTACATTGAAGTGTTGTTCTAGTGCTTTGTTGCAATACCATCTTATTTTCCCAATCATACACGTGTATGTTGCCTTAGTTATTTCTGTATGTATTCCGCTAGCATATAGTTTTACATTCAACTAGTGTTTTTTTGCTGTGTTGTCCTGTCGTATCCCTAGCTCTTACACCATACTCCCTCCGTACGGATTACATGTTGCCGAAATGGATAAAAAAAGATGTATCTAGAACTGAAATATGCCTAGACCCATCCATTTTTTTCCGGATGGAGGGAATACATGTCAATATGTCATGCCTTTCTATTCCTCAGTACCTATTCCATCTCTCTGCTGCTGCATGTTTTATAATTAAAGCACCATTCTTCTATACAAGGCATGCAAGGGGAAGACGACTATGTTAGAATCTGAAGGGTTACAAACAAGGCCTTTGCAAAAGATCCAAACGCTAGGAGATAATAAACCAACTCTAGTTTTTAAAGATACTGCTCCAGCACAGAGAAACCCAAGTCCTACTGATAATAAGCAGATTCCAGTGGCCAAAGAACTAGTCCCGCTCCAGTCCAGCAAAAATATGTCAACTCAACTCTAAGAAGCGTATGCGTATCCTTGCATCATGAAATTTTATAGCATGCTGATCATATTTTTACATGTTTCTTACCCATCTCTCTTTTAGAAAATAAGCTTAATAGATAGAAGAATTTCTGCACTCGTATCGTCTGTGAGGAAAGATTCTTGCAGGAATTCTCTGTACTCCAATGCAGATGTAAGTACCTGTTGTATATCACTATATTTTTACATCAGCATGTATTTTGTTAATCGGCGTGAATCCAACCTTTATCTGATCTAAATTTAGTTGTAGCAAAATGTATGATTAAAGGCCACAATGTTGATTTTTGTAAGGGAAACTGCCTGGTAGTTTTGCATCCTGAGCGACATGAGTGTACTATCTCATATTAGTGGGTTTGATTACTTTGGTTCTGCAGTGGGTTTTCAGTGTTTTTTTACTGTGTTGTCCGGTCGTATCCCTAGCTCTTACGTCATACTCCCTCCGCCCAGATTACATGTCGCAGAAATGGATAAAACTGGATGTATCTAGAACTGAAATACGCCTAGACCCATCCATTTATTTCCGGGTGGAGGGAATACATGTCAATATGTCATGCCTTTCTATTCTTTAGTACCTATTCCATCTCTGCTATATCATGTTTTATAATTGAAGCACCATTCTTCTATATAAGGCATGCAAGGGGAAGACGGCTATGTTAGAATCTGAAGGGTTACAAACCAGGTCTTTGCAAAAGATCCAAACGCCAGGAGATAATAAACCAACCCCATTTTTCATAGATACTGCTCCAGCACAGAGAAACCCAATTCCCACTGATAATAAGCAGATTCCAGTGGCCAAAAAACTAGTCCGCTCCAGTCCAACAAAAGAATGTCAACTCCATTCTAAGAAGCGTGTGCGTATCCTTGCATCATGAAATTTTATAGCATTCTGATCATATTTTCTACATGTTTCTTACCCGTCTCTCTTTTAGAAAATAAGGTCAAACGATACAAGACTTCCTCCATTAGGATCGCATTCAAGGAAAATATCTTGCGGGAATTCTCTGTGCTCCAGTGCTGATGTAAGTACCTGTTGTATATCACTATATTTTTAGATCAGCATGTATTTTGTTAATCGGACTGAATCTAACCTTTATCTGATCTAAAATTAGTTGTAGCAAAATGTTAAAGGCGCCAATGTTGATTTTTGTAAGGAAAACTGCCTGGTAGTTTTACGTACTGAGCTGCATGAATGTGCTATCTCATATCACGCACATTACTGAATTGTAGTGCTTCTCTCGTTGCCCATTCATTCATTGTGTCAATGTTGCTTTCGTATTACCTTACCTGGCTGATGATAGTTGTGCCATATTGTGTTAATTTGGTGTAGGCTAGTTGCCCAAATGTTCGTTGTGTCAATGTTGCTTTCCTATTATCTGACTTGGCCAATGATAGCAATGCTAGTGTGTTAATTTTGTGCAGGCTGCTGAAGAGAAGAAGACAAACTCTAAAAACAGCAAGGCAACCCCATTGTTTCTTTCCAGTAAATCTAGGCCAGGTAATATGGCAATAACTCATGATTAATCTGTTTGGTTCCCGTCCTAATTTATGTTATGATGCAGTGCTCAAGACACTCTCCAGTATCAATAATACAAGCCTGCCAAAATGACCATCTGAATCTGTTCAGTATCCTCTGTGTCGAATGCGACGGAATAAATGTATGTTTGTGAACCAATTAATAGCTGAAGCAATGATGGAAATGGTGGATGAATCAGAGGTGCAGAGTCGTGCGACACAACAACTGATCAATGTTTTCAGAGACAGTGTGGCAAAGCAGCAAGAACTTGCCCACATGCTTATGGGCGTCATCTATGCTGAGGTTGCAGATTGTGACGTTGTAGATGGTTAGGTTCTGCTCATTTATTTGCACTGGCATCAATCTTTGATTGCTCGGTGGATGTAATTTCCTGTAATATATTCTGGATGTGCAACGTTATTCCCTGTATGTCGTACCTTTGCTTGTCGTAATGGTCTCAAATTATCTAATTTGGCCTAAAGACATGAACGAACTTTAGTGGGCCCATTAAGTTAATGGGCCATTAATAGGCCGAAAGTTAATGGTCGGCCCTCTTACCTCCCGGGTCGTTAACAGGCTGACATCGAAGCGGGCAACAGGTGGCCCCAATTTATTTCACGGGCCGTTAACATGTTGTTACTAAGTTTGGGCTACATATGGCCCAACTATACTGTAGGCCTTTAGCAAGCCGAAAGAGACGGCGGACTTGTATTGGACCATGAAGAGCATGGGCCGCTAAGAGGCCGAAAGTCAGGCCGTATTGTAAACGGCCCAACTGTGTTGTGGGCCTTTAGCAGGCCGAAAGAGAAACCGGGCTGGTATTGGACCATGAAGGGCATGGGCCGTTAAGAGGCCAAAACTAAGGTCCAACTACAAATGGCCCAACTCATTTATGGTCCGTTAACAGGCCGAAAGGCACACAGGGCCAAGAATTGGCCTTTCACTTAAATGGGTCGTTAAAAGGCCAAAACTCAGGTCCGACTACAATTGGCCCAACTGATTTATGGGCCGGTAACAGGCTGAAAGTGACACCGGGCCAGAAATTGGCCCAACACTTAAATGGGCCGCTAAAAGGCC
>NW_021225832.1:0-1529 GCF_002162155.2 Triticum dicoccoides
TCCTTCCGTTGCCTCTTCGGTTGGCTGCCATCTGTGCGTGCGCCGCCATCATCAGTGGTGGCATCCTCGGCGGCACCATCAGTGGTGGCATCAGTGTGGTCATCCTCGGCGGCACCATCCGTGGTCTCAGGATCGGTGGGGAAGGCGGCGGCCTCATACAAGTGAGGTTGTTCCTCCATCTCCTGGGACAACTCCCAGAATGCCTTGCCGCCCGAACCCCCGGCCTCATCGTTGTGGGCCATGTTTCTCTCTAAATAGAAACAAAGTTTGGTCAAAAAGTTGGTTATTGTCAAGGAACAAGATCTCTAAGTTGACCAAATAACCTAATTCTCGAGGAATGTCGCCAAAAAGTTGGTTATTGTCAAGGAACAATTGAGAGATGTTTGTGATATTGCCTAGGTGTTTTGGGATAGAACCTGTTAGTGTGTTGTTGCTAAGGTCCAAGTCCACATTCTCTGGGTAACCTAGTTCTTGAGGGGTGTGTCTAGAAAGTTGGTTGCTGCAAAGATACAAGGTTGTGAGTTTGGTAAAATTGCCTATGATGTTTGTGATATTGCCTTGGATCTTGAAGGCACTGTTGCATGATGCAGTGGTACAGCCAGCATGGGACCTCATCTTTGCAGGCTAATTTTCTAGATTGTAACACTGGGATTTGTGCACAAGCTAAGCTAGCTAAGACAGTAGCTTCCTTGCAACCCACAAAAGACAAAGGAAAAGGGGTGAAAAGGGGGAGATGGTTAGCTTTGATGAGCAGGCAACATCTTCCTAACCCCCTTCTTCTTGTCTCCTCTCACTATCTCTCTCACACACATGGCAAGCAAGGGTGTCTGAGTGTGTGAAAAAATACTAAACTAATCCAACCACTAAAGCAAATTAATTTTTATTTCGGTTGAGAATCGGGAACCTTCTAGGTCAAGAAAATTGGGCATGACCTTTGCTAATTTTCTTGACCTTGGAGTGCCCCATTTCTCAACCGAAACGGAAATTAATCAACATTTCAGGAGAAAGGGGTCATTTTAGAAGATCACAAGTAGCAGCAACATCACTTGACAAAATCACAACTAGCAGCAGCAGCTCGCAGATAGCAGCAGCAGCATCACTTGACAAGTAGTACAGCAGCAGCAGCAGCATGCATGCACTGGTCCATGGCACAAAGTAGTACAGCAGCAGCAGCAGCAGTTGCATAAATTGAAAAAAAATTGATCTGTGTGATCTGGGTTACATTATCAGCAACCTTGCATTTCATTTTATACAAAGGAGCTCACAAAGGCCATGTCATGCTTCGCAATATTTGTTTACTGAAACTAAATGAACAAGAGCAAAGATGCACTAAAGGTTCTGCTGGACATGCTTTATGTCTAACACTCCTATGTTTAAGATATGCATAACATTCAATCTGGATCAATCTCACACTATGAACATAGGAAAAATTATCACTCCCTTTTGAGTGAATCGAACCACAACAACAAATCAAATCTGGGGCTCACATGAGGAGTAAGACGACGCTTGGGCTTGTTGGAGTCTTTCTT
>NW_021225833.1:0-1223 GCF_002162155.2 Triticum dicoccoides
CGTAGATTTGTCAACTTTCTTGCCGTTACTAGTCCTTTCTTGCTTCAGCGGTATTGTGGGATGAAGCGGCCCGGACCAACCTTACACGTACGCTTACGTGAGACCGGTTCCACCGACTAACATGCACTAGTTGCATAAGGTGGCTGGCGGGTGTCTGTCTCTCCTACTTTAGTTGGAGCGGAATCGATGAACAGGGTCCTTATGAAGGGTAAATAGAAGTTGACAAATCACGTTGTGGCTTTAACGTAGGTAAGAAAACGTTCTTGCTAGAACCCTAATTCAGCCACGTAAAACTTGCAACAACAATTAGAGGACGTCTAACTTGTTTTTGCAGCAAGTGGTTTGTGATATGATATGGCCAAAGTTGTGATGAATGATGAATGATCTATATGTGATGTATGAGATGTTCATGCTATTGTAATAGGAATCACGACTTGCATGTCGATGAGTATGAGAACCGGCAGGAGCCATAGGAGTTGTCTTTATTCTTTTAATGACCTGCGTGTCATCAAGAAACGCCATGTAAATTACTTTACTTTACTGCTAAACGCGTTAGCCATAGTAGTAGAAGTAATAGTTGGCGAGCAACTTCATGGAGACACGATGATGGAGATCATGATGATGGAGATCATGGTGTCAAGCCGGTGACAAGATGATCATGGAGCCCCAAGATGGAGATCAAAGGAGCTATGTGATATTGGCCATATCATGTCACGTTTATTATTTGATTGCATGTGATGTTTATCATGTTTTGCATCTTGTTTACTTAGAATGACGGTAGTAAATAAGATGATCCCTCATAATAAATTCAAGAAGTGTTCCCCCTAACTGTGCACCGTTGCGACAGTTCGCTGTTTCAAAACACCACGTGATGATCGGGTGTTTTATTCAGACGTTCACATACAACGGGTGTAAGACAGATTTACACATGCAAACACTTAGGTTGACTTGACGAGCCTAGCATGTACAGACATGGCCTCGGAACACAGAAGACCGAAAGGTCGAGCATGAGTCGTATAGAAGATACGATCAACATGAAGATGTTCACCGATGTTGACTAGTCCGTCTCACGTGATGATCGGACACGGTCTAGTTTAACTCGGATCATGTAATACTTAGATGACTAGAGGGATGTCTAATCTAAGTGGGAGTTCACTAATAATTTGATTAGTTGAACTTAATTATCATGAACTTAGTCTAAAATCTTTGCAATATGTCTTGTA
>NW_021225834.1:0-2349 GCF_002162155.2 Triticum dicoccoides
CCGAGCACCTATCGTTGGATGTTCGGTTGGTTGCTTTGTATATAAAGTGGGGGAAACCCTTTTTCGGCATATACGACGCATTGATTTTTTATATTCAGCTTTTCCAACCTTTAGCAAAACAATCAATTATGTTCCAACACCGATATAGAAAAGCAATGATATTCGTCTAATGAAATTTCCTTATTCTTTAAGTTTTTTTAGAATAGTAATGCTTTAAGTTCATATAATATTTTTGGATGTGCGACAACGCATATTTTCCTTGTTGTATACAGATTAGGTTATTTCACATATTAAATTAATAATCTTGGTTGTGATAATATGTAGGAGCTATGAGGGAAAGCTTTATGTACATTTGTCTATTTTTTTGCGCTGTAAAAGGGAGTTTATTGCATTGTCATAGTTACAGTCAAGAGGCCACAAATCCTCTATACAAGGTGGAACCGCACCCAACCAAACTGCCGTGGTTCTTTCAGTACGGCTATAGTTGGCCAAACGATCGGCAACTCTATTTTGGCTACGAATTAACTTCTAAGGATGAAACTCCCTATTACACAATAAGTCCTTGATCTCAAGGACAAGATGACCATACGCTGACCTCTCCTGAGCCTTGCTAGATAGACAAGACAGGGCTTCAGCTGAATCTAACTACAAGACGACCGGAAGAGAGGAATGTTGGATGGCCAAGGTCATTCCTTGCATCATCGCATGGAGCTCGGCTTCCAGCGCGTCGTAGTAGTTGAAGATGAATCGGTAGGATGCAAGGATGATCTTGCCCTCCATGTCCCGAAGCACCATCCCCGCTGCCGCAGACCCATCAAGAGGTTGAAACGAGCCATCCACTGAGAGCGCCACCATGCCGGCCGCTGGCGCAGGCCAAGGAGCAGCAGCACTAGGAGGTTTAGGGATGGAGCTATGCATCTCCAACGCCAACATTTTCCCCTTCACGATCTCCTCAACCGAGTAGCGCCCTGCTAGTCTGATGGACTTATATTAGCTGTCTAGAAATTCCACTGACGCGAGGACTGGGGGAGCCTCCTTCCCATGTGTAAGATCATTCCGAATGTCCCAAATCTGCCAAATCATGAGCAGAACCCTGTCGCGGAGGTCTGACGAACAACCGGTAAGCAAATGCATGAGCCACTCCTTTCCATTGTCAACTAGGCGCTCGTCAGAGGGTAATGGCCACCTGTTGCGCATATTGGTGCACAGTAATCTCGCATGAGGGCAGACCACTAGCGCATGGAAAGTGCCATCTTCCTCTACTCCACAAAACAGGACAAGTAGAGCTTTTTGCAAGATGCCTATATTTCATGTTCTGCTGGGTGGGTAGACAGCCGGTCACCACCTTCCACGCCATGATCTTCATCTTCTGCAGTACCGACGAATTCCACACACAGTCCCAGCTCGTTCTGGCCCCATCCGGTGCAGAGCTCGACGCCCCCGCACCATGGATAATATTGCGATCATATGTGGCCATTTTATAAGCACTTTTCACAGAGAACACACCAGATTTTTTTGGGAACCAAGCAAGGAAATCCGCTCACTACCGGGGCGACATTCAGATCTTCAGAATATGTTGAATATCCATAGGCCAGAAAAACTCTGTTAGCCTGTCCATCCTCCAGGCACCGTGATCATCCAAGAAGCCTGAGACACGGTTGAACCGACACCTACCCTTAGGGGTGATTGGTCGAAAAGACGATGGCCGTGGAATCCATGGGTCACGCCAAGCTTTGATCAAGGACCCGTCCCCCATGCGCCACACCATGCCTTTCTTCAACAACTCTAGCCCATGCAGAATTCCTTTCCAGACCGCCGATCCGTTGCTAGAGAGGACCGTATCCAGTAGCTCACCAGCAGGGAAGTATTTGGCCCTCAACAGCCTGGCACATAAACTGTCAGGAGCATCCAATAGTCGCCAGGCCTGCTTAACAAGCAAAGCTTGATTGAAATCCCGCATATCTCGGAAACCTATCCCGCCCATAGATTTGGGCAAGATCATTTTGTCCCAACTCATCCAGGCCATCTTCCTCTTCCCCTTCTCCACACACCACCAATATTGGCGTATCATTCGAGTCAGGTCATCACATACCGAAGCAGGAAGATTGAAGACCATCATCATATAAGTAGGGATAGCCTGAGCCACAGACTTTATTAGGATCTCCTTATTCCCAGTCGAGACATACTGTTCGCTCCAGTCCACTAGCCTCTTCCTCAACCGTTCTTGCAAGGTTTCAAATTTTCCTTTATGCACTCTGCGCTCTGGCACCGGCAAACCCAAATACTTGGGTTCAAAAACTTCCTGTGTAATATCCAACACAGTTTTTACCTCCTGAATAGATGAAGCCA
>NW_021225835.1:0-1316 GCF_002162155.2 Triticum dicoccoides
CCTAATTTTCTTTCCCGTTGCAACCCACGGACATATGTGCTCGTCCTGTACGTACTAATGAAACCGGGAGTCTGCTGAAGACTAAGAAATAATCGCCGGAGCCAGGAGTCAAAGACACGATTTATACAAGAGATAACCCAGGGGTTGCCACCCAGCCAGACAAGATGATGCGTTCTAAAGTGAAGTTATTTTTTCTATAGATTTTGTTATCTGTGGCGCGGGTTAAAGAGACAACCGAGGGGTTGGTACCCAGCCAGACAAGATGATGCGTTCTAAAGTGAAGTTATTTTTTCTATAGATTTTGTTATCTGTGTCGAAGCCCACACAAGATTGAGTTTCCACGTTGTTGGGCTGGGCCTTCGCCTGGCGGGTTCCTCCCGTTGTTTCTTTGGGCCTGTGCATGGATGAAAATTCTAATTATACCAAGAAACAGATGCATAGATATTTCATGTTGTCCGGGGCAAAAGACGGCCTTGCGTTGAGCGAGGCTTATCTAAAAAAAGAAAAAACAAGCGAGGCATGGCTAGCCGGCGATGTCCAGATGATTGCCCATGGTCTGAGTATCTAGTAGGCACCGATGACCTTACGTGGAATTCCCAACTACGCCCCCGCAAAAAAAAACCCCAATGCTATGCACCGATGACCTTACGTGGAACTCCCAACTACGCTATGGCTCCTTCTGTGATTGTGCGGCTGATATGTATTTCTTCTAGACCTCGGCGTGTGCCTCCCTACCGTCGGTAGCACTGTTGGATGTTTAGGTGAATGAGACAATCAGCGTTTCTTTGCATATATAGGTGGGACAACTAGCGTTTCTTCATAGTGTATTCGCTATGAACCATTATGATTGCACATAACCCTAATTTTCTTTTCGGTCGCAACGCACGGGCATAAGTGCTAGTGTGCATGCTTGTGCGTGTGTGTCCGAATTCCAAATTATTCTTGATACAACAAGGCTTGTCCAGTATATCCTCACTTGCCTGTTTATTTCGCGGGCTCCATTCTTTTTTCTGCCCCACCCCTTTCTTTCCTTAGCTGACAAATGCGACCAGCTTCGCTCCACGAACACTATCTCTGTTAGCTTAATCCAAACAAGTTTAAAGTTTAGATTGCAAGGTGGTTTAGTCATATCTTTGCATGTGATGATGTTAAGCAAAGAGTCCGGCTAGGAGTAGTAAATAGCCGTGTATCCAAGTAGTACACTGGTAGAAAAGGGGGCAATGGTCCAGGCTGGGTCAGCCCATTAGTCCCGGCTCAATCCAGAATTGGGACCAATGGGCGCATTGGACCCGGTTCGTGAGCCCTGGGTGCCGGCC
>NW_021225836.1:0-2080 GCF_002162155.2 Triticum dicoccoides
TTGAAGAGGAAAGGGTGATGCAGCAATAGTAGCGTAAGTATTTCCCTCAGTTTTTGAGAACCAAGGTATCAATCCAGTAGGAGGCTCCTCAAAAGTCCCACGCACCTACACAAACAAACAAAGAACTCGCAACCAACGCAATAAAGGGGTTGTCAATCCCTTCACGGCCACTTGCGGAAGTGAGATCTAATAGAGATGGTATGATAAGATAAATATATTTTTGGTATTTTATAATATAGATGCAAAAAGTAAAGATGCAAATAAAAGTAGATTGGAAACTAATATGATAAAAGATCGACCCGGGGGCCATAGGTTTCACTAGAGGTTTCTCTCAAGATAGCATAAGTATTACGGTGGGTGAACAAATTACTATCGAGCAATTGATAGAAAAGCGAATAATTATGAGATTATCTAGGCATGATCATGTATATAGGCATCACGTACGTGACAAGTAGACCGACTCCTGCCTGCATCTACTACTATTACTCCACACATCGACCGACTCCTGCCTGCATCTAGAGTATTAAGTTCATAAGAACAGAGTAACGCCTTAAGCAAGATGACATGATGTAGAGGGATAAACTCATGCAATATGATATAAACCCCATCTTTTTATCCTCGATGGCAACAATACAAGACGTGCCTTGCAACCCTTTCTATCACTGGGTAAGGACACCGCAAGATTGAACCCAAAGCTAAGCACTTCTCCCATGGCAAGAATGATCAATCTAGTAGGCCATACCAAACTGATAATTCAAAGAGACTTGCAAAGATAACCCAATCCTACATAAAAGAATTCAGAGAAGATTCAAATATTTGTCATAGATAAACTTGATCATAAACCCACAATTCATCGGATCTCGACAAACACACCGCAAAAAGAGTTTACATCGAATAGATCTCCACAAGAGAGGGGGAGAACATTTTATTGAGATCGAAAAAGAGAGAAGAAGCCATCTAGCTAATAACTATGGACTCAAAGGTCTGTGGTAAACTACTCACAACTCATCGGAGGGGCTATGGTGTTGATGTAGAAGCCCTCCGTGGTCGATTCCCCCTCCGGCAGAGGCCGCCGAAGGCTCCGAGATGGGATCTCACGGATACAAAAGTTTACGGTGGTGGAAATTGTGTTTCGTTGGCTCCCTGGATGTTTTTGGGGAACGTAGGATTATATAAGAGGAAGAAGTACGTCAGTGGCCGCCCGAGGGGCCCACGAGACAAGGGGCCGCCCTATAGAGGAGGCACGCCCTACCCTGTCGTGACCGCCTCGGCTGCTTCTTGACTTGCACTCCAAGTCCTCTGGATCACGTTCGTTCCAAAAATCATGCTCCCGAAGGTTTCATTCCGTTTGGACTCCGTTTGATATTCCTTTTCTTCGAAATACTGAAAAAGGCAAAAAAAAACAGCAATACGGGCTGGGCCTCCAGTTAGTAGGTTAGTCCCAAAAATTATATAAATGTGTAAAATAAAGCCCATAAACATCCAAAAGGGGTAATATAATACCATGGAACAATCAAAATTTTTAGATACGTTGGAGACGTATCAAGCATCCCCAAGCTTAATTCCTGCTCGTCCTCGAGTAGGTAAATGATAAAAACAGAATGTTTGATGTGGAATGCTACCTAGCATAATTCTCAATGTAATTTTCTTTATTGGGGCATGAATGTTCAGATCCAAATGATTCAAAATAAAAGTTCATATTGACATAAGAAATAGTGATACTTCAAGCATACTAATCAAAGTAATCACGTCTTCTCAAAATAACATGGCCAAAGAAAGTTATCCCTACAAAATCATATAGTGTGGTTGTTGCTCTATCTTCATCACACAAAGTATTTAATCATGCAAACCCCGATGAAAAGCCAAGCAATTGTTTCATACTTTAATAATCTCAAACTTTTTCAACTTTCACGCAATACATGAGCGTGAGCCATGGACATAGCACTATATGTGGAATAGAATGGTGGTTGTGGAGAAGAGAAAAAGGAGAAGATAGTCTCACATCAACTAGGTGTATCAACGGGCTATGGAGATGCCCATTAATAGATATCAATGTAAGTGAGTAGGGATTCCCATGCAA
>NW_021225837.1:0-637 GCF_002162155.2 Triticum dicoccoides
TCGCTAACGGTTGGTCACCTCATCACCACTCAGCCGCCCCCGCGCGTTGCCATCGGTTGGTCACCTAATCACCACTCGGCCGCCCCGCGCGTCGCCATCGGTGGGTCACCTCATCACCACTCGGTCGCCCCGTGCGTCGCCATTGGTCGGTCACCTCATCAGCAATCACATCCCTAGCTTCTGGCATTGCTCTAGGCTAGCTTCATGTGTGCATTATGTCTATATTTTTGAAACTTGAATTGAGGAATATTGGAAGCCTCAAAACCCTAAATAAAAGAGGGGCAAAAACCCTAGAAATCTCATTCATTGCTCCAAAAGGATCTTCTTAAATGTTTGATAATTTTTGGTAAGGGTTCTGGTCCCAACCAAAATATTGAACATTTTTAAGGATTTATTTTTGGGACTTTGAATTTAAATCATTAGCTATTTGAATTTGAATTATATTCATATAATTAGAATATAATTTCAAATACCCCTGAAATATTTTATGAGCTTTTGGAAAAGTCCATCTAGCCAAATAAAATTATTCAGAGGAGTTTTTGGCATTGTTTGAATTTGTTTAAAATTCAAAACAGTGGCAAAACGAAATTAAATAAAACAAAACAGAAGAAAAAAATAAAAGAGAGAGAGAGAAGGA
>NW_021225837.1:6389-6942 GCF_002162155.2 Triticum dicoccoides
CGTGCGTCGCCATTGGTCGGTCACCTCATCACCACTCGGCCGCCCCGCGTGTCGCCATCGGTTGGTCACCTCATCACCACTCGGGCGCCCTGCGCGTCGCCACTCGGTTGGTCACCTCATCACCACTCAGCCGCCCCGCGTCGCCACTCGGTGTGTCATCTCATCACCACTCGGCCGCGCCACGCGTCACCATTTGGTTGGTCGCCTTATCACCACTCGGAAGCCCCGTGCGTAGCCACTCCACGGGACGCGTCAACTTCACTCGGACGCCCCGCGCGTCGTCACTCCATGGGACGTGTCTACTTCACTCGGACGCCCCGCGCCTCATCACTCCGCAGGACACGTCTACTTCACCCGGACGTCCCGCAAATCGTCACTCCGCGGGACACGTTTACTTCACCCGGTCGCCCCGCCCATCGTCACTCCGTGGGACGCGTCTACTTCACGCGGACGCCCCGTGCATCGTCACTCCGCGGGACGCGTCTACTTCACTCGGACGCCCCACGCATCGCCACTTGGTTGGTCACCTAATCACCACTCGACCGCCCGCGGG
>NW_021225837.1:9197-19546 GCF_002162155.2 Triticum dicoccoides
ATGTCTATATTTTTGAAACTTGAATTGAGGAATATTGGAAGCCTCAAAACCCTAAATAAAAGAGGGGCAAAAACCCTAGAAATCTCATTCATTGCTCCAAAAGGATCTTCTTAAATGTTTGATAATTTTTGGTAAGGGTTCTGGTCCCAACCAAAATATTGAACATTTTTAAGGATTTATTTTTGGGACTTTGAATTTAAATCATTAGCTATTTGAATTTGAATTATATTCATATAATTAGAATATAATTTCAAATACCCCTGAAATATTTTATGAGCTTTTGGAAAAGTCCATCTAGCCAAATAAAATTATTCAGAGGAGTTTTTGGCATTGTTTGAATTTGTTTAAAATTCAAAACAGTGGCAAAACGAAATTAAATAAAACAAAACAGAAGAAAAAAATAAAAGAGAGAGAGAGAAGGACTTACCTGGCCTCACCCGTGCAGCCCACCAGAACCGGCCCAGCCGGCCCAGCCCGCCACCGCTACTCCCCCCCTGTCGTCTTCCTCTTGCCAGTGGGAGCCGCTGCGTGCTCGCACGCGCGCGGCCGAGGAGGCCACCTCCTCCCTGCCTGGCTGCCTCCTCCTTCCCTGGTCCCTCCCGCGACGCCACGCAGCCCCGACCCCCTCTCACTTCTCCCTCGCTCTCTGGACCTCCCTCCCCCTCGCTCCTCTGTTTCCCCTCCCGCGACCGAACGGAGCCGCCGCCACCGACGAGAGCCACCGTGGCTACCGGCCACCCCACGGCTCACCGACGCCCCAGGAAGCTCCGCCGGTCCTCCCTCTACCTCCTCAACGAGCCACGAGGCCCCGGACATGCCACAACACCGCCCTCGATGCCTTCTTCAACCTCGGGACCGCCGGCCATCTTCGTCAAATTCGTCGGCTCCGGACCGTCCCCGACCTCGCCGAGCGTCCCCTCGTCATCGCCGTGAGTCACTGACCCTCTCCCCTAACTCAGCATGCTCCCCTCCGTGCCGTAGCGCCGTTCCCCACGAGCACCGAAGCCACCGTCCGCCATTTCTGCTGCACGCATAGCCTCCGTGCTCCCCTGGCCTCACTGAGCTGCTCTTAGTGCTCCCCATGTCTAGCAGGTGCTGCCCAGCCTCTCCATTTGCTCACTGATGCACCGTAGCGACGCGCCCGAGCACCACCGAACACCATCGCCGCCAAAGCTCGTCGCCGGCATGAGTTTCGGCGACCCCACGACCTCCCACTCGGTCCTCTGGATGCGCGGGAGCAAGGGCCATCCCCTGGTGCCCTCAGCGCGCCAAACTGACGCCTCTAGCGCAAGTCCGGCGTGCCCCGCCGTGTTCTGTGGTCGCCGTCGGCTGGTCTCCGGCATGCTGACGTGGTGTTGTCGTTAGGGGCTAATGACCCTGCTAACTAACCCTGTGACACTGACAGCGGGCCCCGTAGCGGGTCAAAGCCCAAGTCAACGCGGGATTAGCCCCTGTGTCACTGACGTGTGGACCCCACACGTCAGGTTTGACCCGAGCCGGCCCCTGTTGACTTGCTGATGTCATGCCAACGTCATGCTGACGCAGTAATGTTTTCTGGATTTAATTTAATTCTGAAATTCCAGAAAATGAATATAAACTTCTAAAATTCATAGAAAATTAACCGTAACTCCAAATTAAATAATTTATATATGAAAAATTATCAGAAAAATTCAAGGAATCTATCTGTACCATTTTCATGCATGTTAGAACAACTTATAGCTGCTGTGTAGCACAAATCAAATAAAGGGCATTTAAATAATCACATATGGAGTTTGAATTTGAATCTTGTATTCAAACCAACTTCATTTAATCTGTTGCTAGTTGCATTGGCTCAAAACACATTCATTTTGCCATGTCATGATCATGCATCATATTGTGCATTGCATTGATTGTGTTCCCTTCTGTGTTGCCGGTATTTGTCCCCTCTCGATAGACGTGATACCGATGATGTGATCGTTGACACTGATGAAGACTCAATGTTATCTTCAAAAGTGCCAGGCAAGCAAAACCCCCTTGTTCATTCCGATACAATCCTACTCTCTCGCTCCTGCTCTCTTTTACTACATTAGGACAACACCGATTCATCTGTTACTTGCTGCGGTAGCTGAACCCCTTTGTCTTTTGCATGACCTGTCATTGCCACAGTAAATAGATGAAACCCACTAGCATGAGTAGGAGTTGTTTGAGCCCTGATGTGCCTACTCATTCATGTTTGTTTGTCATGCCTGCTATTGCTTAGAGTTGAGTCAGGTCTGATTCATCGGGGATGAATCAGAGGCGTGTGAACCTGTCCTACTGTGTGAGCTAAGTGTGTGAACACGATTTGGTAAAGGTAGCGGTGAGAGGCCATGTAGGAGTACATGGTGGGTTGTCTCATTGCAGCCGTCCTCAGGAACTGAGTTCTGTGTTTGTGATCCATGATTCAGCTACTACCACGCATTGGGCCCGAAACCAATGGACCCTCTCAGCTTCTTGATCACCCTTGTCCTCTGTCCAGGAGTTGCAAGTAGTTTCTTGTGTTTGTAGTATGCTGGAGGCCGTGGGCAGCGCTGACCGTAGGGGTGGGCTGTGATGCGGTAGGCATGTGGCACGGTGTACCGGGCGCCCGTTTGGTGTCTCGGGAACCCTGTTCACATCGTTTGGGGCTGTGAGCAAAACACCGGCCGGATCTCCTCATGGATGGAACCCGAATAGGCGATAAACCTGGACTAGAGACTTAGGTGATTAGGTAGGTCGTGGCCGACACCCACGTTGGGCTTCCGCTTGAAGGTTGCCGAGTACATGTCGTGTAAACGGCGGTAAGTGGTGAGAGCGTGTGTGAAGAAGTACACCCCTGCAGGGTTAACCTAATCTATTCGAATAGCCGTGTCCGCGGAAAAGGACTTCTGGGTTGCTTATATCAGTTCATAGACAAGTGAAAGTGGATACTCTAAAATACGCAAGATAAGCGTGAGTGCTATGGATGGCGTTCTCGTAGGGAGACGGGAGCGGATCCATAGTGGTGTATTGATATGGTGAATATGTGGACTCGTGTGCGCCACCTCAAAAAAATTACTCGCAGTCGTAGTTCAGGATAGCCACCGAGTCAAAGCTAGCTTGCTGCAGTTAAACCCCACCATCCCTTTGTTGATAATGATGCATATGTAGATAGTTCTGATGTAAGTCTTGCTGGGTACATTTGTACTCACGTTTGCCTATTTTATGTTTTTGCAGAGAGACTTCAGTCTCACTAGTATTTCCGCGTGGTCTTCGACGTTTAGCTTGTTACCTCAGCTACGATCTTGTGCCTCGGCAGGATTTGGTAGATAGTCAGGCTTCTCAGCCTTTTTCATTTATAGATGTCTGTACTCAGACATGATAGCTTCCGCTTGTGCTTGATTTGTATGCTCTGAATGTTGGGTCATGAGACCCATGTTTGTAATATCTCGCTCCTCGGAGCCTATTGAATAGATTACTTGAGTCATAGAGTCATGTTGTGATGCCATGTTGTATTTGCACATATCGAGCATATTGTGTGTATGTTATTGAAATGCTTGGTATGTGTGGGATCTGACCATCTAATTGTTTATCTTTAGTAGCCTCTCTTACGGGGAAATGTCTCCTAGTGTTTCCACCGAGCCATGGTAGCTTGCTACTGCTCCAGAACACTTAGGCTGGCCGGCATGTGTCCTTCTTCGTTCCTGTGTCTGTCCCTTCGGGGAAATGTCACGCGGTGAATACCGGAGTCCTGTTAGCCCGCTACAGCCCGGTTCACCGGAGTCCTGCTAGCCCAGTGCTACAGCCTGGATTCACTCGCTGATGACCGACACGTTCGATGCTGGGTCATGGATGCCTGTCCCTGTAAGTCTGTGCCGCTTTGGGTTTACGACTAGCCATGTCAGCCCGGGCTCCTTATCATATGGATGCTAGCGACACTGTCATATACGTGTGCCAAAAGGCGCAAACGGTCCCGGGCAAAGGTAAGGCGACACCCGTGGGAATACCGTGCGTGAGGCCGCAAAGTGATATGAGGTGTTACATGCTAGATCGATGTGGCATTAAGTCGGGGTCCTGACAGCGTTGGTATCAGAGCTTGACTGCCTGTAGGATTACCAAGCCAAACTGGTCGAAGTTGAGTCTAGAAATTCTTTAGTTATATAAGGGAATTGATTGTGGGATGGAACGTAAGGCTCTTTTTACTCCTTATACCTCATGCCCTTCTGATCTGAGTCATCTTATCTTTCCTGCGGGGATTAAGAACTAGGCTATCTCTTCTTTCTATTAGGATCACGTGTTACTAATCAGTAGACTTATAAGATTGTTGGACTTAAGTCTCAGTTCAGTTCCTACTACTTCCGTATGTTAATTGTTGATCTCGGAACCTCGATATTGTGCTTCTGAGTGGTTATGCCACCATTTTTGTGATTGTCTCAAATCTTTTTGAGCAATTATAGCCGTTATGCTGTCCGAGTCATCCCAGGTTTCTAAATAGTCCGATGCATTTGCAAATCCCTTCCTTCTGTTTCCGATGTTCCCATGGGCCAGATTAACCACACTAATCGGTGTGTTGAGGTAATTATTGCCTCGACATATATGTTGGAATGATTATTATGACCCTAAGTGCTTAGGGGATCATCTAGTGGTCTAGCCATGATTTGTGTCCTAGTGTGAAGATTCTGGCCTTTATTCTCGGAAGCATCCCGTGGTGCTACTTAGTAGTAGGTATTCTACTCCTGGGTTCTGAACCCGAGATTCACTCTACCTACTTCATGTTGATAGTAATTGCTAGTGCCTTTAGGATATTAGTAACCTTTGCGATAGTCCTTGAAGTCAGTGGTATCTTCTTCTTCCAAATACCATGAACTACTTATGGCAGATGTTTATTGGATCAAAAAAAAATCACAATTAGAGTACTCTTGAGGAGTTCTCCATTCATAAATCGTGACTCTGCCAGTTCTACCTTTCTGCATGGGTTATCCGGAAGAAATATGTTGAACTTGGTTCGACATACTAATCTATGCATCCACAACTCAGAAAGTTATATGTTCCTTTGAGTTGTTCTCTTTAGTTGCATTCTGACCCTCGTCTATCAATTGATAGTCAAGAGTATGCGTGCGTTCGTTCATCGATGCCTATGACTCTTGTGGTCTGTCAAGCCATTCTATTCCGGAATGACTAGGAGAAACAAACTCCAGTACCTCTTCCATATCTAGGATTGGGTCAAAGTAGTTGTATTCCGCAGATCAAATGCCAATCCAGCTTTTGGTTCTGCTCTACCTTGGAGTATTACATATTTTATATCGAGATTGTTATAGGAATTGCACACCATCCCATGAACTCTTGGTACAGTGACACTTCTTGCCATCACTGTTCATTCCTCGGCCCTCGTGTTGATGCAACCGGAATACCGACAAATGAATTGTGATGTGTGAAATCAATATTGCTAGCAACTCTGTTGCTTGGTAGTTAAAGGATAATAATTTCATTCTTAGTATGTTGGTTTTCGAATCATCCTTCTAAGACTGATCGTGCTACCTAGTCCTTATTCGGTGCACCCTTCGATTGATGAGTTAGGATCTTGTCAAGTCCTCACTCATTTGATCATATCGTCTTGCCCTCAAAAGCAAGATTGTTCTCGAGCTTAGTAACATACCGGTGGTTCGTGACTTTCCAAATATCTTCTTGGAGGTGTTACCGGGTTGTCACCTGACCGCTATGTTGAGTTCGTGATCAAGTTGGTTTCTTGTGAACCACCTTCTCTCCAAGAATCGGTGTTAGATATCCCTGAGCTAGTTGGTTAAGCTAGACAACAACTTGGAGAGTTGGAAGATAAAAGCTTGTCTGACTTAGTTCGTTCCAAAGGGATATTCTTGTGTAGTGTGTGTTGAAGAAAGATGATATCTTCATCGATTGGTCCTTGTGATCAGTTGCTGGACCTATTGTCTTATCAATCCTTTGATTTGAGTGTGGGCTATCGTCAAATCAAATCAGTACCAACAATGCTCATAATGTTGTCTTATTCGTGGTTGATCCCTCGAGCATACACCATTATATCTTTTGGGTCTGACCAATGCTATCACTTGTTCACTTAACTATGGAATTCCTTTAAAAGGAAACCCAGATGAATTGTTGTTGTGCCCATTGACAACATCCTTGTCTTCTCCATAATTTTGCTGAACATTAAGCTAGTGTTGGAAACTTTTGAAAGCATTTGTTCATGCTAGCTCATGAAGCATATGTTTGGATGAAGGTAGTGACTTCCTTTAATTCATGTGCATCTGATGCAAGTTGCCGCCGTGGATTCGAGAAAGTCAATGTTGCTTTCTTTGGAATCATTCCAAATCAGTCATGCACACGTGCGAAGAATGCTGTGGTTTGAAGACTTGCAACCTTCAATCTATATGTATCCCTAGCACACCAAGCCACTGATTGATCTGTTCAAGGAGAAGGAGTTCCTTCATAAGAGCTAATCCGGACTTATGAAAGAACTTCGATACCCTCGTTGATGGTTCCCCCTCCTGAACTCGGTAGTGTTTTATTATAAGACTACCACGTGGTCATGCTTGTCTGGGACAACGTGTTCACATGTTTGTAGCAGAACCAGCTCATGTTTTGGAGCTTGCTATCGTAGTTCATCTCCCGAGAATCCCGCAACGTCATCTCGTCGATTTGTGTTGCAAACTTTCATTTTTCTTCCTAAGACTCGATGAGCCTGGAATATCCTAACACCAACCAGAGCTGAATCTCAGGCAGATATGATGGTTGGAACATTTCCCTAAGAACTATAATATTGGTCTCTCGATAACCGGTAAGGTGGATGTCGTGGCCAACACACCCATCCGGTAGACCTATTATTATAGTATCTTGTTTGAGGAAGTTGGCCACCCCCCATAGGGATTTCGTAGGATTTACTCCCTAGTTGCCCCTATGGATTTTTGTGTTCCCGAAGTCCGACCTTTTACTTGATGTTTTAGATATCAAACCATATCTATGAATGGGTTATACTAGCACATCAAGGAGAACATTAGAAGCGGAGTGCTAAATGTCTCTCGGTCGATCATCCAGATTTTATTTGCTTGGCCTCGCTAAGGTGAAATATGAGAAAGTGTTATCCTCCTTTGCATCTGCATCGTCCATCGCTATTCATCATGGTAGTATGTTGTGTTGTCAGCACCCTTGACGCGGTTGTTGATAAAACCTTGATGATTGTGGAAATGCTCAAGTTCTTGAGAGCACGCACAAGCGCTACGTCTTATCATCGGCACTAGCTGGGATTGCCCCAGATTTCCTCGGTTATGCTATAACCACTCCAACAGTGAATTCACTCTCTATTGTTGGGTTCTTCCCCAGTTACCAGAATCATTCCCAGCATTTGCATTTTGTTCCCAGCTTGCACCGCGAATGTGCCATTCTACCATGGGTCTCTTCCATTTCCGGTGATAAGCAAAATTCATCCATTACGTTGTCTTCAACAAGGTAATCCACATCATCCAAGTTTGAGTATGCCATTCTACCGAACCCCTCTAAATGATCGATTATGATTTGCCTTAAGCTGGTATAAAGAGTTTCAATGATCTCTGAATCAAAGGTAATTCTTTTGCCACATAAGGGGAGATATTTACGAGTCACGGTTCCGAAGGTGTCTCGTTGTGGTATCATGGCAACTCAACTCCTCGCTACGTTGACAACCGATTACCACCTTCTTAAGTGTGGAACTGTTGTCCACCTAGTGAACCTTCGTCATCCGTTTCTTTCCACCTCTCTTGATGTGTATCTCGTGTCTCAACCCGAGAGATGGTCCTATGTCTCATTCCGTGAGTTGTTCGATCTTCAAGAAGATCGACCCTTCTAGAGTCTCCTTCTTCCCTCCATGTCATGTTGGCAGGATTTCTCAGAACAAGACATCAAGACAATGATGGTGAATGAATCAACGTTCAACTGAAGTGCACCCTGGATCGTGAAGATTGTACTAGTTTGCGTTTCCCCTTCATCCTACCCTACGCTTGAATCTCGAGACGAGATTCTTGTTTAGTGGGGGTGAGTTGTCACATCCCTAGCTTCTGGCATTGCTCTAGGCTAGCTTCATGTGTGCATCATGTCTATATTTTTGAAACTTGAATTGAGGAATATTGGAAGCCTCAAAACCCTAAATAAAAGAGGGGCAAAAACCCTAGAAATCTCATTCATTGCTCCAAAAGGCTCTTCTTAAATGTTTGATAAT
This sequence comes from Triticum dicoccoides, assembly GCF_002162155.2. Lineage (NCBI taxonomy): Eukaryota > Viridiplantae > Streptophyta > Magnoliopsida > Poales > Poaceae > Triticum > Triticum dicoccoides. Next base: position 17,398 of record NW_021225837.1, read on the forward strand.
TTTTGGTAAGGGTTCTCGTCCCAACCAAAATATTGAACATTTTTAAGGATTTATTTTTGGGACTTTGAATTTAAATCATTAGCTATTTGAATTTGAATTATATTCATATAATTAGAATATAATTTCAAATACCCCTGAAATATTTTATGAGCTTTTGGAAAAGTCCATCTAGCCAAATAAAATTATTCAGAGGAGTTTTTGGCATTGTTTGAATTTGTTTAAAATTCAAAACAGTGGCAAAACGAAATTAAATAAAACAAAACAGAAGAAAAAAAATAAAAGAGAGAGAGAGAAGGACTTACCTGGCCTCACCCGTGCAGCCCACCAGAACCGGCCCAGCCGGCCCAGCCCGCCACCGCTACTCCCCCCCTGTCGTCTTCCTCTTGCCAGTGGGAGCAGCTGCGTGCTCGCACGCGCGCGGCCGAGAAGGCCACCTCCTCCCTGCCTGGCTGCCTCCTCCTTCCCTGGTCCCTCCCGCGACGCCACGCAGCCCCGACCCCCTCTGACTTCTCCCTCGTTCTCTGGACCTCCCTCCCCCTCGCTCCTCTGTTTCCCCTCCCGCGACCGAACGGAGCCGCCGCCACCGACGAGAGCCACCATGGCTACCGGCCACCCCACGGCTCACCGACGCCCCAGGAAGCTCCGCCGGTCCTCCCTCTACCTCCTCAACGAGCCACGAGGCCCCGGACGTGCCACAACACCGCCCTCGATGCCTTCTTCAACCTCGGGACCGCCGGCCATCTTTGTCAAATTCGTCGGCTCCGGACCGTCCCCGACCTCGCCGAGCGTCCCCTCGTCATCGCCGTGAGTCACTGACCCTCTCCCCTAACTCAGCATGCTCCCCTCCGTGCCGCAGCGCCGTTCCCCACAAGCACCGAAGCCACCGTTCGCCATTGCTGCTGCACGCATAGCCTCCGTGCTCCCCTGGCCTCACTGAGCTGCTCTTAGTGCTCCCCATGTCTAGCAGGTGCTGCCCAGCCTCTCCATTTGCTCACTGATGCACCGTAGCGACGCGCCCGAGCACCACCGAACACCATCGCCGCCAAAGCTCGTCGCCGGCATGAGTTCCGGCGACCCCACGACCTCCCACTCGGTCCTCTGGATGCGCGGGAGCAAGGGCCATCCCCTGGTGCCCTCAGCGCGCCAAACTGACGCCTCTAGCGCAAGTCCGGCGTGCCCCGCCGTGTTCTGTGGTCGCCGTCGGCTGGTCTCCGGCATGCTGACGTGGCGTCGTCGTTAGGGGCTAATGACCCTGCTAACTAACCCTGTGACACTGACAGCGGGCCCCGTAGCGGGTCAAAGCCCGAGTCAACGCGGGATTAGCCCCTGTGTCACGGACGTGTGGACCCCACACGTCAGGTTTGACCCGAGCCGGCCCCTGTTGACTTGCTGACGTCATGCCAACGTCATGCTGACGCAGTAATGTTTTCTGGATTTAATTTAATTCTGAAATTCCAGAAAATGAATATAAACTTCTAAAATTCATAGAAAATTAACCGTAACTCCAAATTAAATAATTTATATATGAAAAATTATCAGAAAAATTCAAGGAATCCATCTGTACCATTTTCATGCATGTTAGAACAACTTATAGCTGCTGTTTAGCACAAATCAAATAAAGGGCATTTAAATAATCACATATGGAGTTTGAATTTGAATCTTGTATTCATACCAACTTCATTTAATCTGTTGCTAGTTGCATTGGCTCAAAACACATTCATTTTGCCATGTCATGATCATGCATCATATTGTGCATTGCATTGATTGTGTTCCCTTCTGTGTTGCCGGTATTTGTCCCCTCTCGATAGACGTGATACCGATGATGTGATCGTTGACACTGATGAAGACTCAATGTTATCTTCAAAAGTGCCAGGCAAGCAAAACCCCCTTGTTCATTCCGATACAATCCTACTCTCTCGCTCCTGCTCTCTTTTACTGCATTAGGACAACACCGATTCATCTGTTACTTGCTGCGGTAGCTGAACCCCTTTGTCTTTTGCATGACCTGTCATTGCCACAGTAAATAGATGAAACCCACTAGCATGAGTAGGAGTTGTTTGAGCCCTGATGTGCCTACTCATTCATGTTTGTTTGTCATGCCTGCTATTGCTTAGAGTTGAGTCAGGTCTGATTCATCGGGGATGAATCA
>NW_021225837.1:28063-28744 GCF_002162155.2 Triticum dicoccoides
CACTCGGCCGCCCCGCGTGTCGCCATCGATTGGTCACCTCATCACCACTCGGGCGCCCTGCGCGTCGCCACTCGGTTGGTCACCTCATCACCACTCAGCCGCCCGCGTGTCGCCACTCGGTGTGTCATCTCATCACCACTCGGCCGCGCCACACGTCACCATTTGGTTGGTCGCCTTATCACCACTCAGAAGCCCCGTGCGTAGCCACTCCGCGGGACACGTCAACTTCACTCGGACGCCCCGCGCGTCGTCACTCCACGGGACGTGTCTACTTCACTCGGACGCCCCGCGCCTCATCACTCCGCAGGACACGTCTACTTCACCCGGACGTCCCGCAGATCGTCACTCCGCGGGGCACGTTTACTCCACCTGGTCGCCCCGCGCCTCCTCACTCCGTGGGACGCGTCTACTTCACGTGGACGCCCCGTGCATCGTCACTCCGCCGGACGCGTGTACTTCACTCGGACGCCCCGCGCGTCACCACTTGGTTGGTCACCTAATCACCACTCGACCGCCCCGCGCGTCGCCATCAGTTGGTCACCTCATCACCACTTGGCCGCCCCGCGCATCGCCATGGTTGGTCACCTCATCACCACACGACCGCCCCACGCGTCGCCATCGGTCGTTCACCTCATCACCACTCGGCCGCCCCGCGGGTCGCCATCCGTTGGTCACCTCATC